>NW_010162085.1:2453-26053 GCF_000695765.1 Mesitornis unicolor | reverse complement strand
AGACACAGGAGCAGAGACTGGCCCTGGGACAAGGCTCAGGGCACATAGAGGAGGCCCAGGATGAAGCCCAGGAGACAGGAACAGACCCAGGACAAGGCTAAGGGCACAGGGAGAAGGCCCAGGAGGCAGGGACCGGCCCAAGACAGGGCAAGAGGTGGCGACTGGCCCCATGACAAGGCTCAGGACACACAGAGAAGGCCCAGAATGAGGCACAGGAGGTGGGAACAGGTTCAGTACAAGGCTCAGGGCACAGGAAGAAGGCTCGAGGTGAGGCCCAGGAGTCAGTGCCGGGCTTAGGACACACGGATGGGCCCAGGGCAAGGGTTGACAGATGAGAACAAAGGCTGGGACATGGCCCTGGGATGAGGCTCAGGACACAGGAATAGCCCCAGGACAAGGCTGAGGACACAGAGATGAAGCCTGGGAGGCAGTGACAAGGCCAGGGACAAAGCTCAGCAGGCAGGGACAAGGCCCAGGCTCAACTGGAGGATTCCTCCTTGCTTCCAATGGTGCCCATATCAAATAGAGAGCCGTGCAGTGATCCTTTTGGATGTCTACACAATTATCTTCACTTACACAGGGTCCTCAGCAAAGCTGTGTGTTCACTGCATATTTCATTGGTTTCACAATGACTTGGGGTTGGTTTGGTTTGGTTTGGTTTTTTTTGTGTACCACAGTGTTGAAAGTGTTTGCTGAAACCAAACTGCGCTGGGAGTTTTGTGAGTGATTTAAATAAGGTTTTAACATACAGAGCTGTGGTGACTTGGCAGGACCTGTTTGGGAATGTCAAATATACATTAAGTACTCTGTGAGCAGCTGAAGTGGCTGTTGTGGGTAGTCCTTGTGGTGAAAGTCAAGAAGATGCAACAGGCAATAATAATCCTGCCTTACATCATTTCCAAGCAAACAAAAATATCGTTCTTCCCTTATTTTGCTAGTGATGTAGATCATCAAAAAGCTGACTGGGTTAGTATCCACGAGCAAATATGCCAGCTGCTGATTCCAATCCGTACGTCCTGCCCTTGTCCGCTTTCTGAAAGAGAAAGAAAACATGACATGGAGCAGCTGGTGAAGAGGCAGGTACGTACATGAAAAATGAATACCGCTTCAAAATGCTGCCAGTTAAGTTTAATTAGATCTCTTCTTCCTATATTTTGATGTACGTAGTGTTGGGAGGGCACCTCGTTGGTTGATTGGTACTTAGTTGTAGAGCTTTTTTTAATGGGGAAAAAAACAAAACCAAAAACTCTATAACAAGGGGAGTATGAGCGTCCTCTCTCCAGTTCTGTGAGCTGTTTTTGCAGCCCTGACTCGAATTCCTGAGCTTCCTGAGGCAGCGCCAATCCTGGATCTCCCACCTTGTCAGGCAACCAGTCCATCTCCCTGGTTAGTCTGTGATCTAGCCGAGTGTTGCTCCTCACAGACTGTCCTCATCCTTCACTGGTCAGAGGGATTCCCCTTTCTCAAAGCATGGGGCAGAGAAATAAAGTTCCCTCCCTTCGTTTACCTTTGTTACCAGCTTTAAACGCCCTTTCCCACTAAGTACGGTCTTTTTATCTCCGTTTTTTGGCCTGGTGGGTGGCGCAGATGTGCGGCTCCTTTCCAACCTGAGTGGTTTTCAACTCTTTTTTGTTGTTGTTTATGGGGTGGCAGGATCTGCTTTTCCACAATGTTGATCAAATAAAATAACCTACCCAAATACATCTGCTGCTTAAAGTGATCTTGCCCATAAAAATAAATTCTCCTCCTGTCGTTGCATAACTCCTCATCACAGAATAATGGGACCAGCAGAACAGCTGAAAGTGAGCTGGGAACAATCAAACGGTGCCACCAAGAAGAACGTCATTAATCTTCCTGATTGTACGTCACTAATTATGTTTAAGGTTCTTTCTGGACCAGATGCTTTGGTGACTGGCTCATTGCTGCTCTCTTTCCTGGTAGCATCCAGAAGGAGAAAATCTGAAAGGGTGGAACCTGCGTAGACTGAAGTCCTGCGCGGTGAAAGCTTGCGACAGGCTTTAGGCAGCAGATTCCTTCAGGCTGTGTAGGAATTGGGAGCTGGCAGCCCAGTTTGGTTTTGTAGGTCCCATCTGTTTGAAAATCACAGGCCAGGTTGTTGGCCAAAGTCCGAAGAAGGTGTGTTAGAACAGGATGTCCCAGAAGTGACAGGAAAAATGCAAAAGCTCCTTTGTTCCAAATGACATTTAAGTTGGTCTTTTATAAAGTCTGCAATGAAGAAAGTTAAAATTGGTCTTACTGGGGGTGGTGGCAGGGTTTTTTTGCATCTTTAACTGCTTGAAACTTTTCTAAGGAACCTCACCTACATGTTGAACACTGATGTTGAATCATCTGGTATTACATCATTGATTTTATAGCAGCTAAAATTATGCTATATGCATTACAAAGCACCACGTGACCGCCAGATCAAGGAAGTCCTCCTTGATTAGCTGGAAGCCAATTGTTTGTTTGTATGAGGTTCCAGTGGAAGACAGCAGGAGAACGGGAGCAACCCTCCCCTTGATCGGCGCACACACCTCGCTTAGCACCTGCATTTGAGCTGAGGCCTGCAGTGTCATCATGGGAAAAGTCACAGAGAGCAGACTCCAATTTTTTTTTTTCAAAGTATACATTTTTATAGGATCTATAACAAGCCTGTTACATTCGTTCATTGACCTTTGTCTCCAGCCTGTTTAAATAAAACACATTATGGGAACAGTATGTACAGGGAGACTTTGCCTTCCTTCTCTCCTAAGAAAGGAGGGGAAGAGTGGAAACACCCCGTTACCTGCTTGCTTCCTCAGCAAGTCTGCAGCTGCCGGCCTGCAAATGAAGTCTGCCTTTACGTACAGCAAGGTATAGGGTAGACAATGTGTGGCCTAGATGTACTGACAAGCATTGGAAGAGCAGTACAGAGAGGGTGAGGTTATTTACTGCCCCATCTTGATGGCTTCATCACATTCCTGTTCACAGAGGCGGCAAAAATGCCTCAAAGAGCTTTTGGAGCTCAAGGAAAGCTGTGTAATCTCATGATGCTCAGAGAAAAAACCTTCTGCTCAAAGCCTGCCTATAGGTTTATGATTTTTTGGGGCATTTCTGCTGGACTTCACACACTCCTGTCTGGTGTTTAGAAAACACACAGCCCAAGCCTCAGTCAGGACGTGGGGAAGCCGGCACACATCAGAATGCCCCGTGGCCTGCGGGAAGGTGCACGAAGCTGAGAGCCAGGAGGTTTTGAGTTTCGTACCTCGTCTGCACTCCAAAGCTTTGTTGATAGAAATCTGCTTTTGTCAACATAGCCGGGGGGGTGCCTCCAGACAAGACCTCCAGACTGACAAAACTCCAAGTTTCTGTTTGTAGAATCGCTTCACCTGCCTGCGTGATGTCAGCTCACTGCAGCTCCTGCGTACAGGAAAAGATCCACGGCTCAGCCAGCTACAGCAGTCCCCCAGCACCCATGCTGTTCCTGCCGACTGCAGATTTCAACTCAAAGTGACTGGAAGCCTGCCTTCCTCTTTAAAGTGTCGTTTCTTCAAGCACACCATCATTTTTGGTACCCGTGAGTGAGTAAATGAACATGGAACAGGACCCCAAGCGTGTTCCCAACCCCCTGCTCTCACCTGGAGCAGAGCTGAGGTCCTTCAGCCTCCTCAAACCCCAGCTGGAGGAAAACTGCGTGGGGGCATCTTCAGAGAAACCTCTGTAATTGCAACACACATGAAAAGAGCCCAAAGTGTGCAGATCTGGGGGCGTGGGGCTCCACACAAGATGAAAAACCATGCAGGGCCAAAGCTAACGATGCCCCCAAGGTTTAAACTGCGCTGTCTTAAATATTCAGTGCTGCAGGGCTTCTGTTGTCTCCTGCCCTTCTTTCCCCTCCTGGGAGCTGTGCAAGAGCCTAACCCTTCACTTGTCCTTCCTGCAGATGTTTTCAGATCTCTGACATCATGGGAAGCAGCGATGATCCTATTGACAAAGAGTACAAAACAGAACGATGCTGATCTCCAGCACCTCCCCAGATGCCAATCTGCTTGATACCCACACGCCAAAGCTGGTGCTGGTTGCAACAGAGGAAAAGTGGCATAGGCAGAAAAGGCAGCCTGAAAAATAACAGCTCTTACTGCCCTGAGTGTGTGCTGGCGTTCCTTCGGGCACCACGTGCTCCCCCAACACGGTTGGTTTTGGTGCCTGTCTTTTTCACTACATACTGGTAGCTCAGGGGCTAGAGAGGGGATGACTGCTGTGTTTTCCAGCTCTGGACTCTCCTTGCTGTAAGCAGGGTGCTCTGGGGTGCATTCTTCGATGCTCTCATTTATCCAGAAAGGATGGCCCTTTATCTCAGCTAGGATCTCCAGGAAACACTCGCAGGGTGTCCTCGAGGTTCCCTATCCCTGAGCTGTGCCTTCACCCATGGCATGACTCTGTCTCTCTCTACGCACTTAAGGCTCAGCAAAATGCCAAACCTGGCTTCTGAAAGCACTGAGATTTGTTTTTATTTCCCTCTGCTCAGCGACAGCTGGAAAACAGAAGGCAACAAAGAGGTAAAACGGTATTTTCTGCCGGCGCTCGCTGCATGGGCCTGCCTGTGCCTCCCAGCAAGGGAAGAGCGAGTGCCTTGCTGACTTTCCATGGCAGCACTGCTAGGCACACCAGCAACAAGATTTCCTTCCGGGCAGCTTTCCCACTGCACCGCTTGTGTGAAAAGCCAATGCAGAAGTATTGGGAGTTGGCAACAGTTACACTGAAAGCAAAGAGAAATAGATAAATAAGCATACTGGCTCTTTTTTGCTGGCACGTTGTTAAGGGCACAACATCTATGGTTGCCGTAGAGCTCTTGGCAATGCACATGCATTCAAACAGAGACGTGTTTATGGGGCTGGTGAAGAGATCAGCGTGAAAAGACCAAACGTGGCACAGACTTGCGAGACGCAGCAAAAGGCAGGGATCAACTGTACGTACGGGAAATGCTATGGATTCTGACAACAGAAATCCTGCAGAAGCTGCTTGACCACCAAACCCAGCTTGGGTGATGGATACACAGGAGTGTAATGCTGGGTGTTGTGATTTTCATAGGCTTTCTGGGCTCCACACCCAAAATACCAGGCCCAGAAGTGGCCGGGAGAGGGTGGGAGGAAGCTGCGGCGCCACGTGAGGAGCTCTCTCCTCGCTCCCAGGCTGCGTCTCCTGCAGCTGGAGGTGTGCCATGCTGGCACCGGCGTGGCAAACCATACGCTCCGCTGCTTGCTATGAGTCACCGTTATTACTGTCAGCAAAACCCCGCTGTAGCCCCTTTGTCTAATCCTTTCTATGGTCTTGTGATGATCGTTTTCTGTGCTTCGCAGCCTTGATTGCTGCAGCCTTATTAGCCCTTTTTGGTAGGCTTCAGGGATTCTTCATCTCGTAAGACACCACATGACCTAAGAGGATGTCCAAAGCTGTTCCTGCTACAAGTAGGAACGAAAGCCAAGCTGTAATATGACAGCTTTAATTTCCATCCGTTAATTACAGACCCAAACAACGTTGCAATCACTGTTTTATGGTTTGCAAACTTGAATGTAAAAAGAGAACCGTGGGTGTCACTTCTCCTCTGTCTCATGACTACGTTTCCCTGCAGAAATACATCATCGATCTCGCGTGCAGCACAGCCCAGGGGTTTCTTTTGGACAGAAAGCACCAAGAAGCGATACCTGCAGCTCTGCATGCACTGCATTTCAGTACTGAAGTGTACGGCTCAAATTCCGTGCAATTGGTGCCTGCTTATCTGTTCCTGGCAGAGGCCTCAGCTGGTAAGTATTGTCTAAATAGTAACGCTGGCAAGGGCAAGACCTCCCGCGGGTCAGGTTTCTGGTTTCCTTTTACCATTTATCAGGCAAGGACCAGCTCTGCATTTCAACATTGTGCCATGTCTGTACCCTTCCCTGCCTCAAGGGCATTTCGGAGAGATTTGAGAAGTCGCACCCCGCCCCCCTTTTTTCTGTGTGGGTCTGGGGAAAAGAGTCGCTCATCGGTGATGAGAGAGCAATGAAAGCAAATGAAATGTCTCCTCCGTCTCTTCTGATTCCCACGAGACAAGCAATATGAAAATCTATTATTTACCTCTGTGGCTTCATAGGACTCTCGAAAGCATTAAATTCCCGAGGGTGGTTGGTTGCGCTCTTATCTCAGGGAACCAACAAACATTTCTGAGACCATTGCATCAGAGGAATGCCTCCGTTCATTCACAAAAGCGCGCTCTGCCTGGAGCAGAGCTCTTTCTCATTGACTCTATGCTTCATAAAAAATGTCAAATTAGGACTCTGCGTGTGGAGAGCTGCTCTCCTCAGCTGCCGACGTAAAGGACTGAGAAATCCCTGTAAATCATTGCCCATACAGGAGCGCACACAATGCTCCTCTGGAAGAATTGACCTGTCTCAAGGACTATCATAAATGGCGTGGCAAGAGAAGGAAAAAAATAATCCCATGAGTAATTCTGGTGTGATAATGCACGAGTCATTAGAGGCTGCCTGTAGCTAACCTGTTTTGAACACGTGTTTCAGAGCCATTGAATGCAATACACATTTCCTGACTGCTCCTGTAGCTCTAGACACCCAGTCTGGCTGCAAATTAGGTTTTGAACACCTGCCTGAATCGGGGGCACATGGAAGAGAAGTGGGGAACTCACAAACTAGGTCTGTGTATCAACCTACCTCAAAGGGAGAGGAGGCAGTATTCTCTACATTTCTAAATTTTTTATAAATGCTTTTTATCCTGCTTATTTCTACAGGTGTTGGCCACCTTCTCCAGGCATCTAAGTACCTGTCCCAAGCCCAGTGGATTGTCCTCAAAGCTCCAGACTGCAGTCTTGCTGTTCAGCATAAATTACATTGGAGTCTGGGGCTTTTCTATGCTGCGGAAGGAAACTTTGAACAGGCTTTGTATGACCTGGCGAATGATGTAAGCCAACTTACAATACAGAAACACTACGATTTTTCTTCCTTATCTAACACTTCCACGCTGAGATGAAAACCCCAGCGGGCAGATTTGCAATCCTGATTTATAGGCACTGAGGGTACACGTTACAAACACAACAATCTGTGTGTTACCAAAGTTATGTTTTACCCGTTATCCTTATTCCCTGGAAGTGACATAGACCTTGTCTTCACCACATCTGCTTATAAATTTATCTGTCAGCTTTGCCACGGTCCTGAGATGAGCAGACATTCCTACCCCAAACTGTTCTAGTTGCCTTTTATTTGACAGATAAGTTTCTTTGAAACTTGGCTATCATTTTCACAGAATCACAGAGTGGTTTGGGTGGGAAGGGACCTCAAAGCTCCCCCAGTCCAACCCCTGCCATGGGCAGGGACACCTCCACCAGCCCAGGCTGCTCAAAGCCCCGTCCAACCTGGCCTTGGGCACTGCCAGGGAGGGGGCACCCACAGCTTCCCTGGGCAACCTGTTCCAATGCCTCACTATTCTCAGAGTATATAATTTCTTCCTAATATTTAACCTAAATCTCCCCTCTTTCAATTTGAAACCATGACCCCTCATCCCATCGCTCCATGCCCTTGTAAGAAGTCCCTCAATTTTCCTCAGATTTTCCTCAATACTTCTCTGTTAGAGGGCGGTGCTCCACCAGCCACTATTTAACAAACACCTTATTTATCTGTTTCAAGATCCGGTTCAATAGCTTTTTCCCCAATTCAATCTTTTTAGCCACGAGAGTGGTTTGTCAGATTTGAAGCCGTTATTGCCAGCTGTGTCCCCCTGTCATTTGATCCCCCAAAGGCAGATGAACTTCACGAAATCCTATTTATGTCCCATGCAGACTATATTTATCCAGTGCAGAGTGATGTATCCCCACTACTGTTGAACTTGATAGTAGCTTTGTGTGGGTGTAAATGATGACACATGGTTGAGGAGAATTAGATCCTTTCCATTATAATTTTACAACCTTGTTTTTGCTTAGTCTCTAAACTTTTCAGGAGAGATTTCCTCCTGTGCTATTGGTTTTTTTAGGTACTCTGAATGTGGTGCCTGGAAGGCGTCAGGTAGTAAGTTTTTTGCTCTTTGCAAGCTGCCGGTCTACGTCAGAGCAGCCCAAGACCTGCCTGAACTTTGGCTGCGTGTCTGAGATCTGCTGAGAGTCACACGCCAGCTCAGAATAGCTGGAATGCTCCGCTGCCTTCCCACTGCCCGGGCTTCGGCTGGGCCTTCGGGGGGGCAGAAAACGGGCACCGGGGGCAGGAGCGGCGAGCTGAAAAGCGGCAGCAGGTTGTGCGTTTGAAGACGGGAGGGGTAGGGGTTGTGCCAGGAGAGGAGGAGAGGTGGGAAATCTGTCCCTGGGATAAGGTTCCTCTGCCCCAGCGAGCAAGGGATTTTGGGGCGTTGTATCCCTTTGTATAAACACTAACATGCAGGTTTTTTCAGTACCATGTTTTACAGTCATTATCAGGTGTAACTAACACTATAGTTACACAGAAAAAAGGGAATGCTTGCAATATATATGAAAAATGTCCCAGGTTTGATATGAACGTTAAACTTCTGCCTTTTTTTTAATATTAATTTCAGATTTACTTTGCTAGTTCTGCGTTTGGACCAAAATCTATTGAGACCTCGGGGGGGTATTTCCACATGGCTAATGTTTTCTGTCACCAGAACAAGATGGACATAGCAAACTCACTCTATGCTGAGGTTGGTAAACCCAAAGGTCATCCTCTATATATTTCTCAGGTTTTTCTGTGTTTTTTCTAATGTTTTTCCTGTTTCTGATTGCCTTTAATACAATGGTGACCATGTCAAGTGTCAGCATTGCCTTTTAGGATCAATCTCAGAAGCCCTGAATATATTTCTCTGAGTTAAAACCAGGAGACACTGATCCTGTACTCAGTTAACAATTGTTATTCCAGTTCATTGTTATTCGAAAATTGTTATTCAAGTCTTCGATTTGGGCATCCAGACCTTGTTAAAAAATAGCTTTGCTACCAAATACCCCGCAGCAGAGGTTAAAGAGAGTCCCAAAAGTAGAGAGGGTCACCAAGGAGTTTCCGTAGCCGGGGCAGAGTGGCTGAGCAGCAGCGGGATACAAACGAGTCACATAAAATTTATTATAAAATTGACTGATAACCAATGAAAAGCTACATTGATAAAAGATCGTCAGCACAGAGTGATCAAGCAAGGGGAGTAACGATTATCTAAGCGCTCTAATAACCAACAAAAAAAGAGCTTTCATTTCTTTAGCTTGATTTTCTGTGGAGATGAGGCTTTGGCAGCTACACAATCTGCCTTCATTCCCTTCGCAAACTTCAACCCAATTTGCTTTTGGCAACCAATTTAGTTAGATTTGTTCCTATTTGATGAAAATGAATAATGGGGGAGAGAAGTGAGCTTCCGACTACGGCTGCTGGTGGGAGCAGGGCGGTCATATCTCTACATGAGACACCCAGCTCAGCAGCAGCCAGCTCAGTAACCAGCAGGTGTCCGGTGATTGTGGTGGGGCCGTGCATTGCGGGACGCATTGTTTATAGAACAACTCATTGCTAAATACCACGTATTCATACGAGTGAAATGATTCATTTGCTTCCTGATAGGTAGCCGACATCTGGCATGCCTTTCTCCTGAAGTCAGTGCAAGTGCAGGAGCAGATTCTCAAGTCACAATCGGAAGTGTCTCCATTTACCGAGGACAAGGAAGTCGACGAAGACCTTATGAGTAAGCACCGCTGTTGCGCAGTACCGTTCGGAGGACAGGATTTTAAAGAATCCGTACATCCTACAGTTCATATTTACAGCACTGAGTTTTGCATAGCATTTCTGTAGGCCAAATTTAATTGGAGTCATGGATAGTTCTGCTGTTGATGCTCGTAGGGTTGTACTGAATGGAACAAACGAGGCCACTGTAGGAGTGAGGATGTTCAATGGGAACACACCTTTGCTCTTCTTGTTTACGTGCTCCTTTTCACAGCGCCATGGGCAGGGACTGTGACAGTACATGGTTTTACCTTTCAGGATTCCATTTCAACATCCTCATTTCTCTGCAGCTCCTTTGTTTCCATTTAATCATGTGAAAGTGACATTTCCTCTCACTTAGGCAGGTTTACAGCTCTGTCTTCTGAAGCAGGAGGACACACTGGAATAGCATGTGATAATTGGACCTATTAATCTGGAGAATGCTCTCAGGAGAGAAGCTGGGGAATCTCTCACTAGGACCTGTGTCCAGTTCTGGGCTCCCCAGTTCAAGAAAGACATGGAACTACTGAAGAGAGTCTGGTGGAGGGTTACAGAGATGATGAAGAGACTGGAGCATCTCCCATATGAGGAAAGGCTGAGAGAGCTGGGGCAGTTTAGCCAGAGTGGAACTTATCAACGTTTATAAATATCTAAAGAACAGGGGTCAAGAGGATGGGCCCAGACTCTCTTCAGTAATGCCCAGCAGCAGAACAAGGGGCAAGGGGCACAAACTGGAGCACAGGAAGTTCAAGCTCAACATAAGGAAAAACTTCTTTTCTGTGAGGGTGACAGAGCCATGGCCCAGGCTGCCCAGAGAGGTTGTGGAGTCTCCCCTGGAGACATTCAAACCCTGGACGTGTTCCTGTGTGATCTGCTCTGGATGACCCTGCTCTGGCAGGGGTTGGACTGGGTGATAGCCAGAGGTCCCTTCCAACCCCTATCAGTCTGTCTTGTGTGTTATTCTGGGACATAAGGGTGCATAAAACATTAGGAAATATGCTAGTGTGTGTAGTGCTACCCTATGCTCCACTGAGGTCAGACCAGACTCTGGTCTTTGTCTTCCTCCTACCAACTATGCTAAGAATACAGTCAGAGAGGAGAAGAGTTCCTGTACCCTTCACCTGGCGCTGTCTCCATCTGATAGGGACCACACCAAGACAGGGTTACACCACCTTTGGTGATGCCAGGAGTAGGAAAGTTGCTCTTTTCATGCAGCTGTGATGACTCCACATCCTTACTAAAGACTGATTGACACCATTACTGACTGGACAGAAAGGTATCTGTTAATGGGTGTGGAATTTGCATGGAGCTGAGGTACCGCGTTGATGCTTGTAGTAGAAATGCTTTGATGTCTGGAAGAGGTAACTGGACAGTTTTGAATGTATTACCTTGCACGTGTGTGTACATCCAACACAATCGTTTCTTTCTTGATGCAGCTGAAGCCCAGCAAGCAGAAGCCGTCCAGGTGCTGAACGTGGTGTTAGATATCAGAGAACGGGCACCAAAGCAACAACCTGGGGAAGTCACCAGAGTTTTGCATGCTCTCGCCATGCTTTATTACCTGATCATGGACTTTTCAAAGGTGAGTCTTCACTGGTGAGAGTGTCTGGGAGGGTTGCCCTGCTCTGTTTCAGTGCATGAAGCCAGTTACCTGTTCACCTGGCACCTCCTGAGTCCACAACAGCCCAGGAGCACTGGGTGACTGAGGATGGAGCTGCCTGAGTGGCTCTGCATGGAGCCGGCTCCTGATCTGTCAAGACTCACAAATCCCACAGGATCTGCTCTGATCTCTGCCAGGCCACCCCCAGGGGATCCCGTGTCACCCACACTTTCTGGGTTCGTCCTCTATCGGGGTCATCCTGGCAGAGGAGCTGTCTGTCCTGAGCTGCATTTAGACATCGGGTCAGGTGTTAGGCAGTGAGAAAGACACAGGCCTCGCAGTGCCCGTCCTTGAGCTAGAATCCCTGTAATTACATTCACTCTCTTGGTCTCTGTAGTTCAGTTTTGAATTAGGATTTGTCCTGGCTAAAAATTTCAGATGCAACTGCTAACTTCAGAGTGCTCAGTTCTCTGCTGTAAAAATCGTTGATTTTGAGGGAGTGCTGAGCAGAAAAAAAAGCAAAACTTTATAATGGTGAGAATGAAGGAGCTACCAAGGGAAATGAGGGATTTAGTTCAGACTGAGTCAATCCAGCTGTTTTTCTTTTTCCTGAAATAGCTTTGGGAATGTTCTGACGAGCTGCTGCGGGAGGCAGAGATCTGCAGCACAGGGGGCTAGGGTTGGTAATCTCCTCTGGCTGCACCACTGGATCCCGAGTATGCTCTGTCTCAGCTTTACTCTCTCCTGTAAAGCAGCTTGTGCAGGTCACCCTCGGGAGCAGACGGCAGAGCGGCTGGAGCCTGGCTTTGCGCTCTTCCAGCGCGCCTCTGGGGGTGTTGTAACTGCCCTTGAGAAAAGCCAAATTCCTGACAATTACCCTGCCTTTTCTGTTTGTTCCAGGCTCATGCGCTGGGGATGAAAGCCTTTGACCTGGAGAACAACTGCCTCAACCAGAGGCTCTGGAAGCCATTGGTCATTTGCTAAAATTGATTAACTCCAAGCTTTCCTACCCAAAATAAAGACCTCTCTACCAGAGCCAGGTGATCAGTTTTATTGGGTTGCTGAAAACAAAAAGCGTGATGAGCCGTGGGTCCGTTCTGCTGCCGCCTTCTTTCCTGATGTGTCCCCTTCCTTCTTGAGGTGTTTGAAAATCCAACTTTTTGGTACGAGTTAATTTTCATGTGCTGCTCAGCCTCCGTGGCCTGTGACGGAACAACAGCGCAAGGGTGGGAAACAAAAGCACAACCAACACAGGCTGCATAAATCATTATCTAATGATTTCTCATTGTCATTATCTGATCTATCATTAATCATTATCTAATGATTTATGAATAAACAAACAGCCTCTGACGTCCTCCCATTGTCTGTCCAGAAGCCAAGACCAGCTGAGAAGTGGCAGTTACTGGTTTCCTCAATTTTGCCTTTTGGTTTGATGAGGGCAATACCAGGGAGGGGCGCCGGGGAGGTCCTCGCCACTCACCCCACTCAGGTGGTGGTTGCCTGCTCCTCGATCGTGTATCACTCCTCTCTGCAGCGCCTCTGTCTCCAAATCCACCTTCTCACTTTGTGTAGGGCTTAGCGGAGTCGCGAAGCTCTGGACACTGCGGGACTTGCTTCTTCCGCTCATGGAAGAACTCGCAGCCACCACGAGAACATCACGAGGGGCTATGGAGCAGTCTGGAGGGAAAGGATTTACAGCCCAGCCAGCTCCAAGCAGAGCCTCTGACCCAAAGAAGATGGGTTCCTCATGGGTATTTAAGCATTGCAGTAGCTCTGCTGCTGGCCTGAGGAAGAGGAAGTCCCTTGTGTCCCCATCTGCTGCCACCGCGCACGCTCCCAACCCAGAGAAGTTACTTCATATTTTTGCTGTCATTTTCACAGAATCACAGAGTGGTTTGAGTGAGAAGGGACCTCAAATCTCCCTAATCCAACACCCCCATGGGCAGGGACACCTCCACCAGCCCAGGCTGCTCAAAGCCCCGTCCAACCTGGCCTTGGGCACTGCCAGGGAGGGGGCACCCACAGCTTCCCTGGAAGCACGGGACAGCCTCGGTGGCTGGGAGAGGTGAAGGGAAACTCGCCCTGCTGCTCTGGTTTGCATTCAGCTGAGCTTTAAGCCTGCGATTAAGTCTCATTTACTTCAGGAGGATTTACGAGTGCATTTAATTGTCTCGCTGAGTTGGGATGGAGTCAAGTACGCTTTTTAAATGCTTCATCAAGCCAGGACCTGAGCAATTAAAAGGGATTGGTACTGCTAGTGCAGGGAAAGCCTCCGCTCCAGCCCCTGTTCATTCCCACGGGGTGGGACAGCACCAGTCAGGGTGCACAAGGGGCCCCAGGGCTGCCCGGCGCAGGTGACGGGCAAGAGACCTGGGAATGCTCCCACTGGAGATAGCAGTGACCACGGTCACCCTCGGCAGAGCTCGCCACGGCCGCAGCGACCACCATTGCAGGGCAGGGGACTGTGCCTGCTGGCACAGAGCCTGGGGGCGTGGAGGATTTGGGTCACCGTAGCCAGGGATTTGGAGCTGTGGGCTGGATGTGGCTTTAATCCCTCAGGGACACACTGCAGCCAGGCCAGCAGCTCCATGTCCCCACTCCTGGCTGGCTAACACCACAAAAAGACGGTGCGAAAAGGGACTTTGCGTGGGGCAGAGCGTTGGCAGGAGCAGGGATGGGAGAGGGCTGGGAATGGAAACGTTAGCGTTGGCAACGGGAAGAGCCCTAGGCAAATAAAGAACATTTTGGGGAGCTTTGAAGGATTTTTACAACAGCCATTTCATTTCCAGCACGTGCACTTCAAGGCAAAGAGACGTTTCAATAAATCGCAAACAAAAAAGCCTGAAGTGACCAAGATCAGCGTTTCTTTGCCCGAAAGTGTTCAGACTTGCAGCTCTTGGCACCTCCTCAGTTCGAGGGGAATGAAAAAAACACACCAAGAAGCAGCAGCCTCCCTCCCTCCCTCCCTGCCATGTTCGAGTGCTCACAGCCACAGCTCCAGCCCAGGCACCCTTCACAATCCTGGGCTCCCCCATGCACCCCATGGCAGTGGGTGCTGGGGGGGGCAATTAAAACCTGCTCAGGTGCCTCAGGAGGGAGTTTGGCAACTGGGAGAGCCATTTCCGTGGAGGAAAAGCTTTGCAGGGATGAGCACACACCAGTGTACAGTGAGGGCTTCCCAAGGGAGCAGGACTGTGCCAACTCCAGCAACCCCCACATTTAGGAAAGACACCACAAGCCACGACCCCAGAACCACAGCTCCAACCCAGCACCAGGGCAGGGGGAGTGAATTCTCCCACTAACAGCAAGGTCCAAGTGGAGAAACCCCCCCAAGGGAGGCAGAGGCCTGGGGGGGTCCCGGCTGCGGCGCAAGGAAGGGACAGGAGGCAGGCGGGGGGGGGGTCGCTGCACACGTGGTTTATTGGTAGCACACCGCACACCTTGGCACTGCCTTTAGCTATTTTGTCTTAAAAAATAACACACACGCAGGCGCCGTGCTCCACAGAGCCGCGACAACTTCATCACAGGGCATCTTCATAGAGATATGTATTTTTTTTTTCTCCTCTTTTTTTTCCCCCCTACCTTTATTTTCTTGCAAGTGTCATCACTTCCAAACCAGGCAAATAAGTTAAAAAAAAATACTGTTTTAGAAAAACCGGCCTGTGGGAATGTGCCAGGAGCTCCCCCACCAGCTGCACGCGGGGACGAGGGTCGGGGTTTTTTCAGTTTTCTTCAAAAAGGACAGTATGTCTTATTTTTTTAATATACTACAGCCTGAAATTCAGTGCAAGAGAGACAGCTACAGTGCAGGTAAGGAACTATACAAAAATCATCCTAACCATGTACAAGCCTTTTTTTTTTTCTTTTTAGTCGCTCTAGAAACTATACCTTGGCGTCTGTACCTTTTTGTATACATTATACAGTGTGAATATAACTCCAACGAATATTTACAGTACTTTGCTCATCAAATCGGAAACACTATAACTTAAAATCTCTACTATTAACAAACCATCGAACAAAAAATATATATAATATAAATATCTTCCAGTCTATACACAGAGCGGGGAGTGGATGCATCCGCAGGGTGATGAATTTTGGGGGGGTGGGAGCGATGGAGGATGGGGTGTTGCTGTAGTGCGTGGCTGCCGGTTCGCTCTGCCGGCGCGTCACCGTCGGGCAAATATTGCCGAGATTCAACCAAAAATCAAGAGAAATCACCCCCCACCCCCAGGTCTGTCTCCCCCGAAATTCAGGTGAGGGAGAGGCAAAGCCGCTGCAGGGCAGGGACCATCACAGCCCCCAGCGTGGGGCAATCCCCATCCGCCAACACCCCCGGGGCTCAAAATTGATTCGACTGCTTTAAAAAATAACTCGTTTTAAAATTAAAAAAAAAATGGTTGGTTTCGATTTAGTCAATTTACCTGATTTTTCTACGATTAGAACGTTAAAAAAAAAAGGTTTCCAACTTTAAAAACTTCCGCTACGTGATTGCTCGTTAAATAACCTATCGCGTCATTAAAAAAAAAATAAAACGGGAGCCGCCCGCCCGCTGGCGGAGGCTGCGCGGTTGGGTTTTAAAACATCGATCGGCTTTGAAATCCTGGACGCGAAACCAGCTAAAACACCAAAAAAATGGTTTCTAGGAGAAAAAATAACAATAAAATAGGTCAGTCTGTCGCTGATAACCCGGGCGGGCTGGAAAAGTGTGTGCTCGCACACCCACCCCCCCGCACCCTCCGTCCTGGTTTCTGTATGAAGCGTTTTTAAAAAAAAAATCAACCCCAAAAGTGAAGAGGGGGCGGGCAGGGCCACGGGCGGGTCAGACCTGGGAGTCGGCACCCAAGCTGTGGAACTCATCCGGGGTTTTGTCGCTCTGGCTGGCTCCGCCCTGCCGAAAACCCGAGGCGATTTCATCAAAGGTCCGACCCTTCGTCTCCGGCACCTTGAAGTAGGTGAAGATGAAGAAGAGGACCAGCAGCACCGTGAAGATGATGAAGACGTAGGAGCCGCAGAGTTGCTGGGAAGAGGAAGAGAGGAGGAAGGGGTGAGGGCATGGATGGAGGTGGTGCTCCAGCACCGGTTCCAGGAGCGATGGACCACAGCTGAACAACCATCCGTGGTCCAGGACCTGGGTCCTCCTCCTGTGTAACCTACCTCCAGCTGGAGGGGACCCGTCCAGATCAACCCCCAGCTCCTTCCCTAGATCCTGGCCCCACTTCTCCTGCCCTGGGCATCCACCCAACCAAACCACTTCCAAGGCTCACAATCGGTCCCACAACCCCCACAGTGTGAGGCAAGGCTTGGCACCCCCACCCGTTCCCACCAGGAGCACCAGGAGATGATTACCGCGATGTACTGGAAGCCCATGCCCACGATGAAGTTGGAGGTCCAGTTGGACAGGCCGGCGACAGCAAAGGCAGCGGGACGAGGGCCTTGGCTGAACAGTTCGGCCACGATAAACCAAGGGATGGGGCCTGGACCGATCTCAAAGAAGGCCACAAACCCAAAGATGGCCACAATGCTGAGGTAGGACATCCAGGGCATTTGGTCCTAGTCCAGGGGAGAGAAAGAAGGTCAGTTCAGTAAAGGGGAATGAAGCATCGCTGATGAGGAGACCAAAGTGAGCATGGTGCTGGTAGAGAAGCCATGAGGTTTCTCCAAGTTTCTGGGACCTTGAGACCGCTCCTTGGAGGACAAGCCCTTCCTCATCTCCAACCAGACCTCCTCCTCCAAGCCACTAGAGCGAGGGGCAGCGCTCAGGACCCCCTCCCAGCCCACCCGTCCCCTCAACGCCCATCACTCACCAGCAGCGTCAGGGCAATGGTCATGAGCACCGCGCAGCCCGCCATCCCCGCCAGGCCGATGAGGTGGAGGGTCCTGCGTCCGGCTCGTTCCACCACAAAGAGCTGTTGGATGGAGACAGGCGTCCATCAGCATGTCCCCAGCCTGGAGGAAAGCCCTCTTCTCTCCACCTTTCCTGGTGAGAGCTTGGTGGGCCAAAACTCACCGAAACGACTGTGAAAGCCGTATTCACCACGCCAGAGCCAATGGTGGCGTAGACGGGCTGCTCCACACCCGACTTCTCGAAGATGCTGGTGGAGTAGTAGAAGACCTACGAAGGGCAGAGATGCGCCATGAGGAAAGCTGCCGGGTCTCTGAGCCAGGCTCTGGGTGAAACCAGCTGATCCACGGCCATCTGGGTCCCACCAAAACTCACCGCGTTGATCCCCGAGAGCTGCTGGGACAGCTGCAGGACGATTGCAATGAGGATGGGCTGGCGATACATGGGGGAGCGGAACAGCTCCATTATGGTGACCTTCTTCTCCCTCATCATTTGCCGGCTCTCCTCCTTCATCTCCTGGAGGTCGCTGCTGACGTCCGTGGTGCCCCGCAGCTTCTTGAGGACTAAGGGGAAGAGGTGGAGTCAGGAGCAGCTGAGGACCCTCACATGTGGTAGGACGAGCTCAGGGACGAGGGTCTCTCACCGCTCTTGGCTTTGTTCTCTTCGTTGCGGTTGATGAGGAGGAAGCGGGGGCTCTCAGGGGCGAAGGGCAGGATGATGCACTGCAGCAGGGCAGGGACGAAGATGAACCCCAGGAGCAGTGGCCAGAGTGAGTCGTTTCCCATGATCAAGTCCAAACCGAAGACCTGAGGACAAGAGGGGTTGAGCCACCCTTTTCCAGCTCAAGTTAGACCCAACTCTGCTGCTCACAGGTGCACTACAGGCTTAGACGCCCATCAGAGGGGCCAACAGACATCTCATGATGCTGCCCATTCCACACCTTGGGATCTCACAGCATCCCTGCTCCTGGTCCATCCCTCCAGCTCCTTCTGAAGGGCCACGGAGATCCACAGCAACACCCAGTGCTGCTGCACTAAACCACCCCCTGTAAACCCTGAGGAGCATCAGCATCAAAGATGGGGTTCCTCCCCCCACTCCAGTCAGGTCTCCAGCACTTACCTGTGCAATGAGGATGCCCAAGACGATGCCAAGCTGGTGGAAGGTCCCCAACGCGCCCCGCAGTGCAGTGGGGGACACCTCACCCACATACATGGGCACAAAACCAGTGGTGAGGCCAGAGTAGAGGCCAATGATGAAGCGGCCGAGGATGAGCATCTCGAAGGACAAAGCCATCTTGGAGAAACCCATGAGGATGGCAGAAATGAAGGCCAGAATGTTGGACATAAGCATGGAGTTGCGCCTGGGGAAGGAAGGGAGGAGCGTGAGGAGGACCATGGGTGTCAGAGAGGCTGAAGGGGTGGTGGAGAACCCAATCTTCAGCTGTTGGCAGGAGCGAGGTGTCCCTGGGACTCCAGGGTGGGGTGAGGCTGCAGGACCCACCCCGTTGTGGTCCACCACACTGGGTGCTCACCGTCCAAAGCGATTGACAAACAGTCCCACGGAAAAGGATCCGATCATGCCTCCAACAGAGAAGATAGCAACGGAGAGGGACCAGAGCGTGGTGAGGGTGGCGGGGCTGATGGGCTCCTCATATCGGTACTGCCAGGTACGGTTATAGAAGTCCTCAATCACCTGCACAGGAGGGGGGAGAAATGAAGACATGGGTGAAAACCACCTTCATTTCACCTGCACCAGCAGTGTTAGGAGTCACCCAGCCTCAGCCCGGCCACCTACAGCCCCTTGGCCGGCGAGCGCAGCTCACAAGACGATGCGTCATGGAGCCGCTGGGCCAGTGGCTCAGCTCCAACCCAAGGGAGGAAACCTGCTGGGGTGTGCGGGGGAAATGCAGCCGGACGGGTTCTGGGCTCGCCCTGCCGACACTCGGCCTTGCCAAAATCCCTCTTTCGCCTCGCGGGGCAGCCACAGGGAGGTCACGGCTCCTCCCCGGGGCACAGGAGGCGGCGAGGGATGCTTCGACACAGGGAGGGGAGGAAGATGCTGGAGGAAGGGGAGGAGGATAGTGGGGTCATTGGGGCAGTTCTGGGTGGGAGAGGTCAATTCCCATCTCCCTGGATGCTCCCAAGCCGAATTTCTAGGGCTTTTTTTCCACAGTACTTCCGTAACCCAGTAATTCTGCAACGCTAACATCCAAGACAAGCGCTTGTTTCCAATTACCATCTACACAGAACACCCTTTTTAATATATTTTAACTATTTTTGATGTATTTTTAAAGCCAGCTGAAAGCTTCAAGTAAATTATTTACGGGTCACCCACACCCAAAACAAAAAAGCCAAGGGCTCAGTAACACGCCCGACCAACCCTGGCAGGAAGGAGCCAAGGTTTTGTGCCAGCTGCTGCTGGACACCACGCGGCCCAGGGACCTCGCTGCTGCGAAGGCTTCCCCACGCACTCAGCTCCTGATTGAGCATTTGCACGATTGCGCTTCGTTTTCCAGATTCCCCATCGCTCTGAGCGCAACCGAGGGCCCCTGGCAGAGGCAACACAAGAAATACTCCTTGTGCCTCACTAGAAACGTCAATAATGTATTTTTGTTTTAAGTTGTTGCTTTTACAAACCCCAAACCCACTAGGAATTCAGTATTCATTTGTCTTCTGCTTCACCTGGAGGTTTTGACACTTTGGGGGAGGGGGGTGGGTTCCCCTTTCCTAATATTACCAAAATAAATAATTGATACGATTATTCGGAGAACCCAGGACCAGCTCAGGCTCTCAGTGGAGGTCTCTGCACTCGTCCCACCAAACTTTGCTGTGCTCTAAATTCCTCTCTATTTTCCTCAAAAGCCTCCAGTTCTCTCCCTTTGGGGCAGAAAAAAAAATGAATCCAAGCAGCAGTGGATGCATCAAAAAAAAAATCCCCTACTCCTGTCCCTTTTCTTCCTGCAAAAAAGAAGATGGGACAGAAAAACCCACCATGAGCTAGCTGCTGGGACAGGAGAAGATGAAAAATTCAGAGTTTAAAGTGAGAAGCATGATAAAAATAATTTCATTTCCCAAAAGCTGGGGGTTTCCCCCCCCCACCCTCATTTTATTTCTGCTGAGCATTTTCTACCAGCCCTCACCCAGTCGAGCTGTCCCTCTACACCACAAACCCCACACTGATGGGCGACAGGACCACGAAACTGGCGCCCAACATCCTCGCGAGAGAGGAGCCCCTGGCTGTGGGGAGCTGCTGCCAGCAAATGCTGCTGCACCCGCACAGCTGGAGCCAGGGCAATGATCGCAGAATCACAGCATGGTTTGGGTGGGAAGGGACCTCAAAGCCCCCCCAGTCCAACCCCTGCCATGGGCATGGACACCTCCACCAGCCCAGGCTGCTCAAAGCCCCGTCCAACCTGGCCTTGGGCACTGCCAGGGAGGGGGCATCCACAGCTTATCTGGGCAGCCTGTGCCAGGGCCTCACCACCCTCACAGTAAAGAATTTCCTCCTAATATCCAGTCTAAATCTACCCTCTTCCAGCTTAAAACCGTTCCCCCTCATTCTTTCACTACCTGCCCTTCTAAAGAGTCCTTCCCCAGATTTCTTATAGGACCCCTTCAGAACTGGAAGGCTGCAATAAGGTCCCCCTGGAGCCTTCTCTTCCCCAGGCTGAACAGCCCCAACTCTCTCAGTTGGTCCTCGTAGGGGAGGTGCTCCAGCCCCTGATCATCTTTGTGGCCCTTCTCTGGACCTGCTCCAACAGCTCAATGTCCTTCTCATACTGGAGACCTCAGAACTGGACGCAGTACTCCAGGTGGGGTCTCACAGCGCAGAGTAGAGGGGCAGAATCACGTGCCTGGCCTTGCTGGCCACACTTCTTTTGATGCAGCCCAGGATGCCATTGGCCTTTTGGGCTGCAAGCACACATTGCTGGCATCCTGCACCCCATCCCACGCATTCCTATCCCAATCCTGCACACCAATGCATCCCGATGCATTTCCATCCCACATTCCAACCCCGATCCTGCACTCCAATTAATTCCAATAGATCATCCTGCACCCCAACGCATCCCAATCCTGAGCTCTGATGCAGACCCATCCTACGTTCCAATGCATCCTCATCCTGCATCATCTCAACCCCGCATCCTACCCCAAATCCTGCACCCCACTTTACCCCAATCCAACCTCACCCTCCACCCTAATCCTCATCCTGTGCCCCAGTGCATCCCCATCCCAATCCTGCATCCTGACGCATCCCCATCTTGCATCCCAACCTGAAACCTATGCTTCAATTTATCCCAGTCCTGCACCCCAACTGATCCCAATGCATCCTCATCCTGTGCCCCAAGATATCCCCATCCTAACCCTGTGCACTGATGCATCCCAGTCCCAGTGCATACCCATCCTGCACCCCGGCACATCCCCACCCTTGAAGGTGGGATGAATCCCCCCACATCCAGGGCATGTTGCTATCCAAGACCCTCTCCCTTGTGCCCCTGACACAGAGCACCCCAAATCCTTTCCCCTGTCATTCTGCACCCTGAATGCAGCATCAGTCACTGAGTGACTCACCCCTAAAACACACAGCCCATCCCTGGCCCCAACCCCATTACTTTCACCCTAAAACGCACAAGGGAAACTGAGGCAACAACCACTGAAGGAGGAGGTCATGCTTTGCTGAGGGGCTGTAAGAACCAGAGCTCAGTCCCAAGACCCCTGGGTCCCCCAGGGCAGTGCTCCCCAGGTCAAGGGGAGATGGAAATAAGTCCTTGAGCCACAGGGAAATTTCAGGCTGCGGGGCTGGGCTCCGATGCAGGACAGCAACTAGAGAGCACACACTCCCCATCGTGCCAGGGCTTAGGGAAAAGCAAGGGCTGATGCCAGAGCAGCTCCTCAACATGCTGCCACCATCCTCCAGCCCACCGCCGCTCCCAACACTGCTCCCATCTCCGGAGCAGGGTGCTTGCCGCTGGCTGAGCATCCCCAGCATCTATCAAGAGTTTTTAGCAGGGCAATGCTTTTGGCTGACAGACGCATGTGCCATGTTGGTGGGTGCAAGCACCAAAGGTGCTGGACGGGAGCCACGGCCTGCAGCCGTGTGAAATCCTGCTCAGGCCACTCACCGCGATTAAACACAACAATGCAATACCTCAAATAAAGGCAATTTGCATCTTCTTTGGCTCTTTCCACACTGATGGGGGTCTAGGAAGTTTTTGTGTGGGGTCATCTCTCTCACAGGGAGTTTTTTCAGCACTCAAGGTGAGATTTTGCAGACCCTTTGCTGGTAATGGGATTGAAAGTCTCACAGCATGAAGCCTGCCTTGGTCAGTTTAATTATTTGGACAGAGATGATGCTCGGGGACCAGCTCTGCTCTCACGCAGCAGCAGCTGGACCCCAGTTTGTCCTATGACACCTTACCCACATCAGAGGAGCTAATGCTGCAAACACCACGTGAGATTTCTCAGCTAACATTTCCAAGTCTTTAACGCCTCAAAAAGCCGCGTAGTATGGGGAAAGTCAAGTTTATCAAGGCTTCCATGAACCTCCCAGGTGCTGGACGGTGCTGGCACTATGCTAGGGGAAGGAGCAGATCCCTCCTGCCCCAATACTCCGGGATGCAAAGCTCCCCTCAGAGCGGTCACTTCCCCCGCTTCGAGATGACTCAAATCCTAACCAACTCCCAGACCTTCGCTAAGAGCCGAGGTTAAAAGTTACGCCGGTCCCACCCGGCGAGCATCCTGCAACGGCGTTCCTGGGATTTTTCCTGGCAAAAAACGCTAAGCGAGGAGGAAACTAATTCTCCCGGGAAGGCGGGAGCTAAATAACTCCCTCACAAATCCCATTACAGGCAGTAAGCTGCCTAGCGGGATGTACTATTTTAGCTGGGCGGGTGGCAGGAGCAGGTTTGTTTTCAGGCGCAGAGGGGTGGACTTTTGCTCCACTCACCTTTTGTGGGGCGTTGATGACACCGGTGTTGTAGCCGAATTGCAAGGAACCCAGCACCGCTCCTCCCACGGCGAGCATCAGGCGAGCCGTCATCTGCAGGAAAGGAAGGAGGAAAGAAACAAAAAGAGAGGGGTTAAACATGGGGTTCTGGCTATGTCCCCTGTATCAGAGAGGTCCCCAGCGCTTGTCCCCGAGGAGCAGCAAGAGGAAGAGGGATGCTTGTGAGGTTGTGAGCATGAATCTGCGGGCTCAAAGAGACAACTTGCCTTTTTTACAGCATCCACATGGGATAGGGGAAAAAATAATTAAAAATATATTGGTTTGGGCTTAAAAAAAAACACTGTTTGGAGATGCCAGGATTTCTTTGCACCTGGAGTGGGGTAGGAAGTTTTATCTGGGGTGACAGGGTCCCCTCCGAGGGCTCCCCGTGACAGCCAGGCAGCGCACCAGCAAGAGATGCTTCTGGGGACACCGTGGTGACGCTGCCGGCTGGCTGAGCATCGTCCCGGCA
>NW_010162085.1:0-2422 GCF_000695765.1 Mesitornis unicolor | reverse complement strand
CCGCGGCCCCCCGCCGTTAAAGAAGTTTTTGCACCGGGGCCTAATTAACAGTCGCTAAGCAAAATCCCGGCTATTTGGCAAATCCTTCGCCCACCTCCTCTTCCTCCCGCCTAAGCCGAAGCGACAATTGCAGCCTTGTTTGGGAGCAGGGTCAGGGCAGGCCAGCACTTGGGCCACCTTCGTTAACAGCCCAATTATCCCAAGCAGGAGATTTTCCCAGCGCTCAGCTCCGAGAACCAGGATCCGACATTCCCAGTTAATCAGCTTTGGGATGATCCACGTGAAATTTCTAAGCTCTTTAATTTAGGGGGGGGAGGCTGGGCTCTCCCCAGTTATCCTGGTGCATCACTGCAAGCCAGGGATGCTCCCCCAGAAATCTCAGACTAATATTCCCCGGGAACTGGTGTCAAGCAGACCCCACCTAAACGCAAACCCTAAATCCAATGGGAAAGTAAACACCAAAAAAAAAAAAAAGCTATTTTCTTATTTAAGAATCATTTTCTTTTTCTTTGTTTTTCATAAACAATATCAATAAATATAAATAAGTGTGGCTCACTGACCTCCTCTCTCCAGCCAAGCCGCCTCCCCCTGCGTTAAAAGTTTGCCGGGAAAAAGCAATAGGGAATAAAGCCAGCCCCGCTAATGAAGCTCATTAATTAGGCTTGGCCCTGACACAAGTAATCAGGGAGGTTTTGGCACTTGGTTTTGTTCAGCGCACCCGAATAAATCCACCCTGAGAAGAAAATGCTCTCCTGGACGGGCAAAAATAGGCTGGAAAGTTGCTGGGATCCCACAAAAACAAGAAAAAGGCCCTCAAAAAAGAGCAAAATTTCAATTCCGACCTCATCCATCCACCCGCTGCTCCGCAAAACTGCGACGGGTGACACTGGGAATGCCAAAAGCAACCTGTGCGTGAACAAATGCTGTTTAAAAAAATGAGGTTATTTTGGATTTTGGGTGGTTTTGGGGAATTCTTCTCTGGTCTGGGGTGTTTATGGGGTTTTGCATAATTTTTCTTTGCTTTTTGGAGGCTACCCCTCATTTTTTGGGGTACCCATTTTCACTTTACATTGCTGAAGGCCTGCTGGCCCATCCCAAGGAAGGCAACAAGTGATGCCCCACATAGGGCTGCAGGGATGGGGCTGCACTGCCCAAACTTTGCGCTGTAAAGGTGGCACCTCCGCACCCCAACACCAGTGGCTACCCCCAAAAAACAGTAACATTAATTCCGCAATCTTAACCTTTAGCAAAGCAAAACCCTTATCATTTTAATCTTTAGTAAAAAAAAAAAACCACCCAACTTAAATTTTTAACTTTTAGCAAAAAAAGTCAATTTTTCAACTTTTAGGAAAAAAAGTAATCTCTGTATTTCTACTTCCAGCAACTTGTAGAGGTGAAGGGACAGAGCTGGGAGCAAAGCGGCCGGCGTTTTTGGAGGCAGGGTCACTGTGAGTCAGCTCCTCCCGCTCGCTTCGGGCTTCCCAGCTCCAAAAGGCACTGCCCGGTGCGATCCGGGAGCCTTTCGGCTTCAACCTCGCCATTAAAGGAGAGGCTCAAGATGGTGAGTTAGGCAAAATATAAATAAATAAAGGAGGGACAAAAAAAAAAAGTTTTGCAAGGCAGCCTTGCATGGGAAACTGCTGCAAAACCATGCGCAGGGTTTGTTGGGTTGGGGTTTTTTAAGTGCTTGCAGAAAAGAGCAGCTTTATTTGGAGCTTAGAGGAGGAAAAAAAAAAAACAAAACCCAAGACACTTCCGCTTCTTGCTTCTGTGCAATAAATTCATTTGCAGCCCAGAGACATCCAGCACTCGTGGTTTTTTCCCTATAACTCCTGTACCTTATAAGAAGGCGAGTGCAGCGCTTGTAATTTTAATAAAATCTTTTTTTTTGTTTTGCTGCTTCCTGCTTCCTTCATCACCCAAACACGGAAGCCAGGATGCTCAGCGACATCGACCTGTGGGGTGACAACAGCCCCCCCAAACCCACAGAAGGCTGCGTTTGGCTTTACAACTCCTTTTTTTTTTACCCTTTTGTTGCTTTTTTTTCCTTTCAGCACAGGATTTTGGGATGCTGCCTGCCTCATGGAACACGGAAATGATTAATCCTTAAAAAAAGAACGATAATAACTTTAAAAAACAAGTGTCCCAGGAGGGAATTTCAGGAAGACGCATATATTTAAAAACAGCCCATAAAAATTAAGACACGAGGCTTTAACGAGCATCCCGGAGGCTGATCCCGAGAGGTCCCGGCCCAGGATGGAGGCAGGGGGTGACACCGAGGAGGGGGCGCAGCCTCGCAGCATCTCGCACGCGCGGCCGGAGTCGAGATAACCGGATCCGGCCGCGGCCCGGGATAACAGCGCTGCACCCTGGCTCCCGGCCCAGGAAAAACTTACGCACCCACCGAGGGCCGGGTAAAACC
>NW_010162084.1:0-7572 GCF_000695765.1 Mesitornis unicolor | reverse complement strand
TTCCTGTTGCATCTCGGGATGGCTGGGCCTAACTCTACGTGCTCAGCAGCATCCACCACCATCTGCTCCCGGCACCACTGCGATCCCTGGTGACGAGTCACAGCAGTCGCAGCGGCCACGAGGCACTGCTCAGACACTTCCACTCGGGACTACTGGGATTTGGTTCTGTATGTAGTTGAATATCCTTTGTCTCATATTAATTCTCTTTTTCTTTCCCTTGTTGTTTTCAGTAAACTTGTTACAGTCTTAACTTCCAACCTTGTGCGAAGCATTTTTTTTTTTTCTCTCTCTATTCCCTTTTCTTAATCCTCCCCCTGGGAGGGGTAGGGGCACTAGAGAGAAAATCCTGCTCTCTCTCTCTCTGACCCTTAAACAGAGACATCCAGCATAGTATACTCCTTCTAATAACAGAAAATCTTACACTCATGTTTTATTCTGTGAATGAACTGAATAAAATTTCACAAAATTTTCAATGTTTCTTGTTCAATACTAGAATAGATAAAAACTAGAAAAATACTAAGTATTTTGCTTTCTTCACTATGTGTACCTAGAATGGTACTTATCAGAGGCTGAATGAAAATAGATTCCTTAACTTGCATCTTTGCAAAATCAAGTGAGATAAGTAGTTTTTCAATCACATAAAATATGTATTTAGGCAGGTATACAAGCATAATAAAAGAGGAAAAAATAATTCTGAATATATTCAACATATTTGCTTAGAATATGCTCTTCCATTAATTTTAGTTAATACTTAAATTTTATTTATGTTCATCTCATGTTATATTAGTTCCACAGAGTCACTTGGTAGTTTACATTTTATATTAATAGGAAAGTGATCAGATTAATTTTGATTAATGTCGAATTGCAAGTGGATTATACCTCGATAATGAGATTTTCATTACTCTAAAACACCCATTTTAAAAATTAAAATGCACAAAGTAGTAAGTATTAGGTATTCAGAAAAGTTTCTAGCTTTAAATGTGAGAACAATCAGGTAAACTATGTATTTAATTGCATTTTGTATTGGTGCTTTTGCCAATGTAGGATGCTAGCATATAATTTATCTGCAGCTTCTTTTCCATCTTTGGTATGCAGAACCAAAAAAGTCTACCTTTTGACCTTGACCACAAGGAACAGGGAGCAGCTGAAAATCTTAGAGTCATTTGTCCATAACTATGGCTTCTTACTAGCAGCCATTCCTTGTGGAAATGTAAAACTATATATATATATCACTGGCAACCTAAAAGTCTTCTGATTTTATGTGCAAAAATATAGCAAATCATTGTTGTTAGTACTGCCATGAGTTGTTGTATGCTGCTAAAGACTTAACATATAAGCTTCTCAAAATTTTTAAACTTCTGATTGAAAGAAAACTTAAATATTTGTACTCTGTAATTGAAAGCCTAAAGATTAAAAATAAAAGTTCTTCAGAATGATTAAATAGAAGCATACTTTGCTTTCATCTTAAACATAAAAGTGTTTGTTTTGATGGCCAAACTAATAAAAGATGGGGGAAATGGCTTTCAAGGATGTCTTTTTTAATATATAATTTTCATATTGAAGATGCTGAAAAAAAACTGACCAGATCTTTTCTTACTGAAGTTAATGTTTATCACTAATTTTAATGGCATCAGATTTATAAATGGCAGTAGAATTTAACCTCTCTCTTAAAAATCCATTCTACAGTGTATTTCTGCTAAGTTACTAAACATTAATTTGTGAAGTTCTGCCAGCTCAACTAAACATAATAAATATCATTTTCTTCAGCAGAGAAGAATAGATGAGTATTTCTGATCAAATGGGAAAAGCTGAGGTAGCAAATGGATCTCACTCTCCATATACAGTTTCAGAATCATAGTCTGGTGAAACATAAGGGCAAAAACATTTATACGAGAGAGGGACATAGAAGGATAGTTGCACAGTATTTTCACTGCACTCCTATCCTCCAGGAATGCTTCCTCAGAAATGGTGGAAATTGCTCATAATTCTGGATCGTACATGGCCAGAAAAAATGGACAACTTGTCACACAGATATTATTCCCTAATCTCTAAATTTAGTACAGTAACAGTGAATCATTTGGAAGATTTTTTCTGTTATATACTGTAAAAACCTATTTGTTGCCTAACTCCTTACAATAGATCCTCTATTTAACCCATGTCCTCATGATATCTCACACATGGATGCAAAAAACCAGTAATTTATCAAAAAAACCCCTACTCTCAGAAATATGCTTCATTTTTATCCTTACCATCACATCAGAAACTTGCTAAAGCAGACACAGAATTTTCTCCTTGAGATGTAAAAAAGTAAAACTGAAATATATTTCCTGCCATCCCACCTCTGCAGATCATACCCTCCACACACATCCCATTATCACAATTAAATCAGTAATATCATACTTTATATAAATGAGTCAATTCCAACTTTAGAATTTTTCCAGTACAAGCAATTTTTACTGTCTCAGTGCTTTGGTGGTCACAAAGCTGTACTCTTTTCCAGCTTAATTTAGTTAATTGACAAGTCTTCCTCTCTTGTGTTAATAATTTCTTTTCAAAAAGCTTATGTCCCCTCACCTAACTTTCCCTTTGCCCAGTATATAACAGCAAATTTTTTTCTCTCTTTTTGCTAAATCAAAAAATCAGTACATTTTACTACAATAAAAAAGTTCCCCTGTCTGCTTATTTCTTTGTATCTATTCCACTCTGAAATAACTGTTCCTAGGCAATAATTAATTTTACAGAGTTGCTAAAATGCTTTTTCCAGGGCCCTATAAGGTGGTCAGTTTGTCTTAATTTCTTCAATTATTTGTGAACTCAAAGTCTCTCCTGAAGTCTTGCACATTATTAAGGTCAAACTAACATGTCTTTTCTTGTTGCCTTCTCATCATTTTGGTATTGTGTAGATTTGTTAAAATGTCAGATTTACTGTATCATCATTTTCAGAATTCAGTAGTAACTTTTGTCTGATCCCTAAAGCTTCAAGGTGAAAAACTCAAACCTCAGCTTCTACTCATTTGAATTAGTTTCTATCTTCACAGCTTCTTTTTTTCCAGTTTCCCAATTACTTTCCTTGAGTTCAGAATCCATGGGTTTCCATCGTATCACCACTGGGCGCCTTGTCACTGATTTCTGTGGTATTTGGTTCAAAAGCTTCCACTATGCCATGAGAAATATATTTTTAAAAATCAAATAAGCTCAAATACTTAAGTTTACTATTTTTCAAACTGATTTGAAAATTGGGTTATAAACATGTACAAAGGAATAATCTATAATTATGAGTTTCATCTCTGGATATCCATCTTCATATGAGGAAAGGCAGCCACTTCTTAGTTCAAAAATTCTGTCCAAACTGAAGAAAGCATTCAGATTGCATGTCCATTAGCCAGTAAGCACTTTAACTTTACTGTCATCCAAATTATTTTAAGTAGTTCGTAATGTATCTACTCATGGCTAAAAACATTTGCTCATGTTCATTGAATGCAAATATATGAAAGAGCACCATTGGTCAACATAATTTCCTAGTGTCATGGCCCACTTTATAAGTGAGCTCTTTTATCCTGGCAGGGCAATAGAGCAATACAAATCACTTAGAAAGAGGGTGTAAGCAATACTTTTGCTAAAAAAGATACATGCCCTGAGAACACTGGAGTCAAACTTTTAAACAATCCGTATGTGATGGAGCAGCAACAAGAAACCAAAACAGCCCAAAGTTACCAGAACACTAAACAATACTGTAACAATTTAATTAACAGAACAGAGAAAACTTAGAGGCTGATCCTGCCTTAATTAAGACCAAAACCCAAACCAAAACCTGCCAGCTACAGCCTGCTGCAGCCACACGTGTTGCAAGGAGAAAAAGGAAAAAGGAAAAGAGTACAAGAGAAAATGAGAAAAAGGCAGAAAAGAAGAGAGAAATATTTATGAGAGAAGTAGAATAGGTGAAAGATAGTCACCACCTCCAAGTTCTCTGGTGTATCAGCCTGTAATTCTTTCTTCAGCCAAGTTTGTAAGATGAAGGCTGGACAAGCAGTTTCTTTGTTGAGCCCAGTTGACAGATAGAGGGTGATCACACTCTCAAGCTTTAGTGGGGGTATTTAAACTCTCTGTCCCCTTGCTTGTACCAGGTGATAGGGCACATAGCAGGCAGCAACATGCCCCTCACCTGGGCAATCCAGGACATGCTCTCCAGCACTGCCACTCCTGCTTCTGAGAATCACCTGCTTTGAGACATTTAACCCATGCCATGCTGGGCCCATACACCTATGATTTGGAAAAAGCATAATATTGTAAGTAGAAAGCAGTAAGATTGATAATAAAGTAAGTCAAATTTAGAAAAAACTGTAAGGAATAAAATGTGAATAAGATGAAACAGAAATCAGGAAAAATAAAAACAGACCCTCAGTTCTGGACAGCTGAGAGAATATGAAAAGCAGGTAGCTACAATTGCACTAGATCACAATAAGCCAATCATTTCCTGCCAAAAGCGAAGTACTCTTTTATCTCAGTGGAGCAAAGTATCCAGAAACATCACACTGGGAAAGATTTGAAGAAAAACAAAACAAAACAAAACAAACTAGTTAGAGGGAGGAGGGAGGAGGGAGGAGGGAGGAGAGAGGAGGAGAGAGGAGGGAAGAGGAGGGAAGAGGAGGGAAGGGGAGGGAAGGGGAGGGAAGGGGAGGGGAGGGAAGGGGAGGGAAGAGAATTCTGAGCAGATTTGTGGATCTGTGTTAAGCACTTCAGCATTACTCTGGGGGGGGGGGGGAGGCAGGGAAATAGTTAAAACACTGAAAATGAGCCCACACAGAAAAAAATGAGAGTTCTATCAATTCATGTGGTCAAGACAGAAAAAAACAGTGTAAATCTCTCCCATAGCTCAGAAACAACTTAAGTCAACCAGATATGTTCTGTTTATGCAAGTGTACTGTCTCTATCCTGCATCAACAGAATTAGGTTATAAAAAAGAGTGAATTTTAAAATAAGTTTTCTTTTAAAAAATTATCTCTGATTCTTCCCATTGAATTGTACACAAACAGAACTGGGCCACTGATTTGTTTATCTACAAAGCCTGACAGTCTGAGATCCTTTGAAGTGTTCAGTGATCTTCCTTTCCTTTAACTCAAAATGAGAGCCGGTTGTGTGCTGTCTTGGCTGGTTCAGTTCCTCGATAAAATGCTCATACCTCTTCAAGTGTCTCAAAGTATCAAGTAATTTCAAACAGGATGTCTGCCTGAGTTCACAGATTTTATGAACTTAAGGAGAGTTTTTCCTCAAAAAAATAATAAATCTGAAAGAAATTTAATCTCAGGATTTTTTGAAGCTGCTTTTTCTAAAGCATGAAGATATGATTAGCTATTAAAACTGCCATTAGGAAAATGGATAAAATAGGTCTAGGCTGAAGTATTGGGTCTCTTCTCCCCATTTTGACCAATGTCAAAGTTTCTGTTTAGTATAAACAAGAAAATAAATGTTGGTTTTAACAAGGAATTGTACAGAACTATTTTGGTGAACCACATATTGCTTATAAATTCTACCTAAAAGATAACAGCATTGTCTATAAACTCTCAAGATATTTTTCTTCTCCACACTGTGGACTCTGCAGTTTTAAAATCAGTGGGTTTGGGTAGGAGGTGAATGCTTTGTATGGCTTAACTGCTGTGGAAGCTTCAGCTTTTTAATTAAGGATTTAATTTGTTAAGAGAAGATTCCAGATCATCTAAGGCTCTCCAAAATGTACAATTTTAAAGTTCAAAAAAGAAAATGTGATTTATTTGTAAAGGTTGCAAGTATCAAAATGACTCCTACCATAACTAAGAAATGCACAAGAAAGCTGTGAAAACATAAGGGATCTGTGGCAGCAACAACAGAATGACAAGTGTGTAAGAACTACCGCCAGGCTCCAAGTAGGTAAGAAGTTTTACATCATTCTGGACACACACAGATTGATAAAAGAAATCAGATGGCTCAGGGGACCAAGGTGTTGATACAAATATTTTGATCTCTGTTTCTTGCTTTAGGATCTTACCTTTGCATTGTTTTTTTGTTTGCTGGTGTTTTGATAGTATGTTACAAAATAAGAAAATAGTAGGACACCTGGGCATGCAGTGACCTTTCCTGGTCATATGCAGCCTCATGCAGCACTTCTGGGGAGAGGGCGAGTGGCTTTGTGGCAGTTCAGAGTCAGCATAGGAAAGGCTTTCAGATGCTCATCACCCACAGTGCTCTACAGGACCTCACACAGTTCTGTTCTTTCTGAGATATCATCCAACAGAAGAGATGATCAGGAGCACAGAGAAACCGCAGGATCAGCAGTGCAGAACTGCATCCTACCAGCTCCGGGGCACAACCCCCAGTGCACCCACTCAGCCTCTCTCTGTAAGGGGGTGTCATACATGGGGGAGGGAGACAAAGGAGACTTTCAGCTGTTGAGCTGCACGTCATTTCTGCCAACTCTTATCTTTTAGCGTGCTGCTTTTTCCATTTTGGGTTTCTGGTAAGTCTTTTCATTGTTTTAATAATTTTAAAACATTTATTTCCATAACAACAACAAAAAATTATATAATGATTTGTAAAACATCAGGAATAAAGTATTACAATATTATGAAAAAAAATATAGAAACATAACCTATAATAAAATACTTAATCCTGGGTTCTTTTAATGTTCTTTTCAGACAGATAGCTTTCCAAGGAAGAAAAATCTGTGTCATCATCTGTACCTTTGATGAAGCACTTCCTGTCACAGACAGGGAGAGTTATAAAACTGTCTTTACCACCTAACTATAGAACTGCTATTCTAACCAGTAGAATAGAATGGCTTAATTCTAATTGTTTGGTGTATATATGATTTATTCTTTCTTTCTTATTGCTAAATCATCACCATTCATTACATATCCAGTTCTCTCTTCCAACTCACAAGCACTGTTATCAGGTTCTAGGACATGTAGCTTTTCAAAGAGCTAAAACCCATACAAACCAATCCTGTAATGGAAGAAATCAAACAGAAAATGCAGCACTGTTGAAATACATGGGTATAAATGTCACTATGACATGTATAAAGTGAACGTTGCTTAGTGTCTACATGCTAATCCCTGAGTTTTTATATATTTACAAAAATGCTGTGATGTAAGAACTTTGCTTCATCTCTTATTTCTCTGCTGTGACAATACACATGAAAAGGAGATAGTGTATTGGGTTTTTCTGTTAGGGGTTTTTGGTTGTGTCTTTGGTAACGGGGGAAGGGCTATGGAGATGGCCCTTTAAGAAGCTACCTGAAAAGCTCCCCCTTTGCCTTTGTCAGACTCATCTCTGACCAGGGCCAAGCCAGTCAGTGCCCCTACGAATTCATGTATTTAAGGGGGCAGGGGTGGTGAGTGGTGCAGGTGCAGAGTATGCTTTGGTCTCTCTCTGGCACTGGCCCTGGCCAGCGCGGCTCTAGGCGCGGGTGGCGCGGCCCCGGCCTTGAACGGCTGGGCTTGGCTGGCCCCGACCACAACTTAAGCTTAAGCCCCGCTGCAGCTTTCATCCCGAGAAAAAAAAAAAGAGCAAGGATCTCCATAACCATCGGAGGAGACCTGC
>NW_010162083.1:6337-6948 GCF_000695765.1 Mesitornis unicolor | reverse complement strand
AGATTTTATTATATTTAATTTTAATTAGAAATGAACCATTAAAAATATAACAAATAAGCTTTATTTAAGTAGCCCAGGGAAACCTGGTTCAAATTGTTTGATTTCAGTATAAGAAATGAATTGTTCTTATGAGATATACACTAAATATCAGTGAAGTCACTGAAAAAAAGCAGTTATATAGATCTCAGTCAACAGCAACAACAAATGCCTGTCTTTCTTAACTACCCTGGAATCTGTGATTTGAGTTTGTCTCTTATCACAAGTGTAATCTGTGAATTCACATGCTTGTGTATCTGATTCTGACGACTTAATCCATTTTACTGATTTTTAATTGTTTGATGGTGACAGAAATAGGGCTGACAGATTGAATCTTAGAAAGTTTAAACCAATACTTGCCCCTTATTTTAATCAATATCACCCATTACAAAACAACAACCACCAAAAAATAGTCTTATTTCTATTGAAATAAAAGAAACAGTAATTGCTGACCCTCCATGTCTCGTTGCAGTACTACTTGCTGGATTTTTTGATTAATTTCAGCCGGAAATTCAAAAGAAATAATGTGGTTGTGATAATATGAAGGGGAAAAAGGAAGTAGGCCAGGAAAGAGT
>NW_010162083.1:0-6306 GCF_000695765.1 Mesitornis unicolor | reverse complement strand
GAGTGGTCAGAATGTAGTTTGCCTTATTTATGGATAAACACTTTTTCTGGCTTCATAGTAATATCTTACATGAATGAAGGCACAGAGTAACAGACAAAACAAATAACGATAAGTAAAAAAAAAAAAAAGACATGTCATCACTTATTTCTGGAGTCAATTAGTATTGCACAGATGAATGCAATATAGTAGGGTAGCTAGAACACAGTGAAGAGCCTACCACACAAAAATTTCAGCAATAAAGTTTATTTTCCTCCTCTTCTGCAGTTGCAGGAAGAGATTGGTTTCCAAAAGGACCACTCCCACCTGAAGAAGAGTTCCAAGCCAGCTTATGGTACTACTGTAGCATCAAGCAGGAGATGGCAGTTTTATTCCTTCTTTTGTTTCCTTGTTTTGTATGAACAAACTAGTATAACAATGATGTAAAAAGTAGTATAATTGCACTATAAATGTTTGTAAAGTGAAGCATTCTTTCTGTGTAAGTAGAATATATTATTAATGTGTGTAGGTGTGTTGAAAAAGGAGATAAACACATTGTTTCTGTTTCCCTTATTAGAAAGCTGAATCTCAGTGGAGGAATGAATCATTATGAATTCAGAGAGAAACAGAACTTTTTGAACTAGTAAATTACTTGTATGACTTCACCTCACTAAAATGGCAGATGTCAATAAGAAGAAAATTCCTTTGAGGGTATATTAGTATATTGTATCTTAAACAGAATGTTGACCTAAATGATTTTTACTTGATCTAAATTATAAGACATTTATAGAGATACTTCCTCTGAAAATTGCAGTATTAAAATTAGTCCAGTAACAATCTAGTAGATCCTGGCAAATATGATCTATAATACACAATTAAAAAACCCACTTACTATGTTACAGTCCTTTCCAGGAAAGTGCTGTAGGATAAGTAATCATTCTGTAATGATTCATTCATTCAGCCGTTACCACTTTTGTAGCACATAGAATTTTAAAAGAAATTTTCTTCACTTGCCTCTTTTGAGTTAAAATATTTTAAGAACAAAACATCTTTTTCTTCATATGAATATCTTTCAAATGAACCATCTTGATAAAAGTAGAAACATAAGTAGTGGGAAAATTTTCCTGATTGCCTTAACATTTAAATGCAAAACCACACAGATATCTTCCAATGGAGGAGTTGGTAAAACAAACCAAATCAACAACTGCTTCATCTGATGGCTTCTTTTTAAGTCAAAAACGTCTGTGATGAACTAGGATTTTTTAGGTCATGCATGGAACTACTGAAGGAAGAGAGAGATAGAGATCAACTTCAGAACCATCAACATTCAAAGTTATTCTTAATGCAAGGAATTAACTGCAGTCATTGCTGAGATTCCATGACCACGAGTTGATTAATCAGCCGGTCTCATGTCTGTTTTCTTAAACTTTGCATAATTTAATAGCATAATAGCAAAAGAATACCAATATGAAGCAGAAGAAACTTGAGTTTTTGTGCAGATGAAACAGCTGTTTCTTGTGTGAAAACTATTTCCAAAACCCTATGCATACCTCAAGTTTCACTTGAAACTTTCTTAAAACGTGATTTTCATTTTTTTCTATAAAATCTGATTTCCTGTCAGTATCCAGCCAATGTCAGTTCTTGACAATACTGAGAATAGACCTATCTCAAACTTGAGAGAGAAGAAGAGGTGAAGTTCTTCCATTCCCTGTCTTGCTGTATCTCCAAGAAGTGCAAATAGAAGAAAGTCAGTTAACAATGTGTCTTTTAGAAAGTTTTTTTAAAAGTTGACTTTTGTGCAGCAGCTTTAAAAATCTTTATTAGATCATAGTGACCAAACTGCAGAAGTATATTTATGTAGATTATTTTTGAGGTGTTTTATTTTAGTACCAGTGGTGTAACCTACTGGAGAACAGCTGTATCTTATCTAGCTGCTTGCATACCCACCTAAAATTGTCTCAGGGTGGATTGTACGTTTTTATAATACTTCAGTGAGCAGATGCTGCATATAGTCTGACTGACCCATTATATTTCTACAAAATCACAAAATCAGCAATGACTTCAGTGCTGTTCACAAAGACATTTGAGAATGTAGAGGACCCAATAGCACCTGAATGGTACCTCCTGTTTTTATTTCTCTCAAGTGTAAATTACAGTGAATAAAAGATGACTACAATAAAGGAGGCAGGTAAAAATATTGAAATTTAAAACCTCAGACAGTTTTTAAAAATGAGCATCAGACTTACAAATATGTCATTCAGATATAAAGTAAGAGCTGGGAGAAAAAGGAGAAGACTGAAAATGCATGAGAACACAAAAAACCTATTAGATGACGAATAGAAGACTGCATTTAGGAGCAAAATGAATTTTTTTAGTAAGTTGCAGTCTGAAGTGGAATCTAATGAGAGTTTATTTATTTGAATTCGAAGTAGTTTGTACTACAATCAGGCTCAAAAGGGAAAAAAAAAGAGAAAACACTCAGCCATCCAGCCATGCTTTGCTATATAGGGCAGACTAATTGTACCATTGAAATGCCTGTTTCTGTGCTATGATTGAAAAAGATGCTTTGAAAGGTCATATGTATCTATCCCCTAATTATATAGACAATTAGGCAAGTTTTATTGTGGAATTTGTTAAGGCTTGACTTTCACCTAGATAAGGCAGAGATTCATTAGATTTCAGATCTGATTCCAAAGGAAAAATATGTGTGTGTATGACTATCTGATCCAGAATAACTGTATCAGGAGTTTTTATCAATATTATTTCATTTTATTTCATGATATCATAACATAGACCTCACAGATCTTAGAATCTAATTGCTGCCTTTGTTGTACAAGTTATATAGCTGTCTAGGCAGCCATAATTGTAGCGGGAGAAAAATAGACACTTTTAAAGTATGAGTAATTTCAGTCTAAAGTAGATGAATTTTACTCTGAATTTTTTGTTATCTCTTTATGCCTTTCTACATCTATGAAGTGAACCCATGGTATGTCTTGTATATTAGTATCTTTGCTGTAGAAGCCTTCAACTAGAATCAGTGAACCTTACACAGTTTGACAAAGTTATTGAAGGTGGAAGTAAAAGTGACCAAAGCTAGATGTCACAAAGACGAAATCATGTGATTTGTCAGGAAAAAGTAATATGGTATTTCTGTCACTTAATTTTTTAAATTTTGAACAATTGTTTAAATGAGATGCTTTAGAAATTATGTTTTAGGAAGGATTAACAAGTGGATTACTGTGTTGTGAAGGAAGCGAAAACCGACTTCTATAACTTACACAAATATCATTTCAGCCCAGAAAACCAAAAATTAGAACATATTGAAATGTTTCACAAGTCTATGATAGCTTTTTGGGATGTAAGAGAAAAGTGAATATTGCACTCTGAAAGAGAGAGGGGTTAAGAGGTACTTTAGAAGGGACAAACTGATCTTGTAGGAGTGATCAGTAGGATCACTTGCTTTCTTATCTAATGAGTTTATTTCCTGAATAAATATAAAAGAGAATCAGAGCAAAGCAAAAACAACATAGCTGTTTACTTATGTTTTCTTATGACATTTCCAGGGCAGTCTGGCTTTGTTCAAAGCCAAAAATTTTTGATGAAAGGCGTTTTCTAGTGGGTAACAAATGTAGTTGGTACTAAAACCCGAAACTAAACTCCAAACAAGCATATGTAACACACACATAGCATCTAATTTTTTTTAACATACCAGTTCCAAATTCAAATATGTTTTTCTTGTTGTAGTCCCTTGACTCTGGAAAATACCTCTGAACAGCTTTGACTACTGTTAGGACTTTGGTGCAGTAAAAGCACTAGATCAGTTTTGGTAGGGTCATATCCTCTATGTATTTAGACACAACTTTTTTTCTATTTAAGAACATTTTCAGATTAAGACACTATGGCTGGGTTTCCACATGGAACCCACTTTTGTATATTCTGTGATCCTTACCATCCTTTTCAAAGCCATTCTCTGGAGAAGGCTGAATCCTTGCAGTTACAATACATAATTTATTACTGTTTTTCAACTGCCATCAATGAGAGTGTTTCCACATGTACAAGTTCCCTAGTGCCTTCATTCCTTTTTCCACCTAAGTAAGTACAGGATTGCACTACTGTTCTTTTTTTGGACTACAGAAAGGAGAAAAATATCCCATAGCACTGATGATGACTTCTCTTCCAGGGAACTGTATGTGGACTGTTCCCTTTTACATTTCAGTCTGTTCAGTCTTTCCAGTATAGTTTGCAAAGGTTTCCTATCAAAAATTGAAAAGAAAGAGAAGGAATTGTATTAAAAATTCAGTTCATCTAGGCTGATATCTTTATTGCTGAACAATATTCAAAGGGCAAAACAAAAGGAAACAGTGATCTAATGTCTGAGGTCTCCTAGTTCACCTATAGAAGCTGTCATCAGATTTAAGACTTTGCTGAGCATATGATTTCCTTTTGACCAACCTGTCCTTACACAGACTGTGGAAGGTTTCAATGCTGTGAAAATCAGTTTAGGCTTTCACATTTTTTAATTTATTTTTTTTAAATTCACGCTCTGATTTTATCTGCAATTTGATAAATATGACTGGCTGCATCCCAAAATATGAAAATACAACATCTTGTATGATGCAGTTATAATTGCTCTTTTTGACCAGTTGAAGTTAAATGAGGAAGGTAATTTTCACATCCTTATATACAGTAATTTTGATGACCACCTTTCTATTGACTATTCACTGATGAGGCGTTGTTATCAATTCTTTTGTTTTCCACTACTGTGGAATTGCTAGGTGGAAATTTCATGGAATAATTCCACAACAAATCAGTGTAGCATATAATACAATCAGAATGATTCAGTTTGAAAAGTCTCTTAAGATCGTGGAGTCCAACCATTACCCTAATACTGCAAAGTCCACCACTAAACCATGTCCCTAAGCAGCACATTTACACATTCTCTAAAAATCTTCTTGGTGTCATCTGCAAACTTACTGAGGGAGCACTCAGTCATCTCATTCAGATCGTTGATAAAGATATTAAACAGAAGTGGTCCCAATACTGAGCCCTGCAGAACAGCACTTGTGACTGGCCTCCGACTCAATTTAACTCCATTCACAACTCTTTGAGCCTGGCCATCCAGCCAGTTTTTTCACCCAGCAAAGAGTACACCTGTCCAAGCCATGAACAGCCAGTTTCTCCAAGAGAATGCTGTGAGAAACGGTGTCAAAGGCTTTACTAAAGTCTAGATAAACAACATCCACAGCCTTTCCTTCATCCACTAAGTGGTTCACCTTACCACAGAAGGAGATCAGGCTAGTCAAGCAGGACCTGCCTTTTATAAAGCTTTGCTAACTAAGCCTGATTGCCTGTTTGTCCTGTACATGCTGCGTGATGGCACTCAAGCTGATCTGCTCCATAATATTTCCTGGCACTGAGGTCAGACTGACAGGCCTGTAGTTCCCTGGATCCATCTTCCTGCCTGTCTTGCAGATGAGCGTCACATGTGCTAACCTCCAGTCATCTGGGATTTCCCTGGTTAGACAGGACTGCTGATAAATGATGGAAAGTGGCTTGGTGAGCACTTCTGCCAGCTCCCTTAGTACCCTTGGGCAGATCCCACCCAGCCCCAGAGACTAGAGTGTGTCTAAGTGGTATAGCAGGCCACTAAACATTGCCCGTTGGATTGTGGGGGCTTAATTCTGCTCCCCTTCCCTGTCTCCCAGCTCAGGGGTCTGGCTACCCAGGGAACAACTGGTCTTACTATTAAAGGCTGAGGCAAAGAAGGCAGCGTTTCCTCATCCTTTCTCATGATAATTTTCTCCCGCATCCAATAAGGCACAGAGATTCTCTTTAGCTCTCCTTTTCTTGCTAAAGTGTTTATATAAATAATTTCTCATTGTCTTATGTGACAGTAGCCAAGTTAAGTTCTAGTTGGGCTTTGGACCTTCTAATTTTCTTCCTGCATGACCTCATGACATCCTTGTAGTTCTCCTGAGTTGCCTGCTCCTTCTTCCATAAAGACTTTTCTCACCTGAGTTCCAGCCAAACTCTCTGTTCAGCCAGGCCAGTCTTCTTCCCCATCAACACATCTTTTTGGCACGTAGAAACAGGCTGCTTCTGCATGGAGCATTTTCTTCTTGAAGAATGTCCATACTTCCTGGACTCCTTTACCCTTCAGGATTGCATATATGCTATAGTACAGTCCCTCTGATGCTTTTAAAACAATAAAGTACCGATCCAAGGTCAGCCTTTATTTTATGTTTTATATAATTGCTATATAATACTTTATTGTAAAATCATTATATTCTGGATAATACTATGAAACAAGCTATATAAATATAAATATAA
>NW_010162082.1:20059-52877 GCF_000695765.1 Mesitornis unicolor | reverse complement strand
AAAACAGAGCCCTGGGGAACACTGCTTGTGGACTGGTGGCCAACTGGATTTAGCTCCATCCACCACAACTCTCTGTGCTCGGCCATCCAGACAGTTTTTAACCCAGCAAAGCGTATGCCCGTCCAAGCCATGCCCAGCCAGCTTCTCCAGGAGGATGCTGTGGGAGACAAATTATATATTAAAAATTGCATGGGCTGTAATGGATGTAGAATAAGGTAAACTCAATGAAAATCAAAGTTAAGACAAATGAAAATTATCGGTTAAATAATTGGCTAAGATGGTCAGTTACAATATTTGCATACCAGGGCTATGAAGAAAGATTTGGCTAGGGAAAAGAGCGGTATGATCAGCCCTTATTAACTGATATACATCTTTAAACATGTTCTGGAAGGAAGCAATAAGAAGCCTATATTGTGTGCTATTCTGGAGTTTCCATGACATCTGGGGAATTTTATAAGGTCCCCTTGTTGCCCAGAATGACGGTCTCAGAATAGAAGCAGCAGCAGCATTTCACAGCTACTCTGTCAGTGGCTGTGGGGCATTTGTGGAATTTGATGAACTTCCTTCCTGGAAATCAGTGCTGCCATGCTACCCTGGGGTGACATCTGGCCTCCTTGGGCAGCCCCTCAGCTTGTGACACCTGTGCTGAACATTAAGGCTGGGATGGGTAGGCTGGAGCTACGAGCGTGCCTCCTCCCTTGCAGCTCGGAGGGGACAACTCAGGCAAAGGATTCATAAAAGCACAAAATAAAGTGGTGATAGACATTTTAAAACCATTTTTCCTGGTGGAGCTTCCATCTTGTATTGCTTCTGTTGGTGTTCTCACTGTCCTGTCTCTTAGTGCTGTGGCAGTGTGAAGCAACCCAGATGGCAGGTTGCTGTCCAAGGAGCCATTCAGAGCTCATGGGCATCTATTTCTCATTGGATATTGTGAGCAGAGTAAAATTTTGAAAGTATCGCAACCTCTTAGTAGACTATGCAGTGAGAATTACGCTGCTAGATACTTCACATTGAAGGCTACAGGGTTTTCAGACATCAACACATTGCCAAGCAGTGTATGAAGGTCCTAAACCTTTGGGCAGTCTAGTATTTGTATTCATTCTTACAGGACCTAAATAAATAAATGTGCTTTTCTCACACAAAGGAAGGAAAAAAAGCCATTCAAAACAACTGTGTGCCTGTTGGGCATTGTAACACACACATCACCATAGCCAACTGTCACATGGATCCTGTTTCATTGGGATCCCAGTGCCACAAATGTTAAATTCTTTATGAAGTCTGCTCCAGCAGATGGTGAGCATCAGCATGATGAGGTTCTGCTGCTGATCCCATTGTAAGGCATTTCTGGAAATGCCGGAATGTTTTCAGAAAATGTTGGCCGAAATCTGTCTTAAGAAATAACTGTTGCTTATATTAAAAAGGGATATAGTATTGCCAATACAATTCTTGCTTTGTCTGTGCTCTTTTAGTGTAGTCACATTGCTGAGGGCCGATCTCTGATCTCAGGTTTGAAGAGTTATTTGCCACACAACAACCATGGGAAAAGAGAAGGAGAGAAATAAAAAAAATCAATCACCCACATTCTGCCCAAATTCAGATCTCAGATTTCCCACATCCTGGTATTTAATTTCTCACAGAGTTACCAATGGTTGATCTCACAGCAGGATTAGTGGGAAGAAAAATGAGATCTCCATTGAAACCAGGCTTGAGTCTGGAAGGAAGGGACATGTGAGCTCTAGGACCCAGGAGATATCAGATTCAGGGCAGTGAATGGCTTCCACCTCCTCCCCTTCCCTGATTCTCATGCTTATTTTGAGGCAAAATCTGGAAACTGAAATCAGAACAGCAAAGAGACAATTACAGTATGTTAGGAGGCTCACCCATTGCTTTAATGGTCTCCTGAGAACTCTGTTATACAGTGAGGCATTAACTGTAATTTATATTACTATTTTTTTATGTTTAGGAAGAAGAGAATAGATTAACAGTGAGGTATAAATGGCAGTAAATCTGCCTTGCTCCTAAAAGAAAACATGCTTTGAGCACACATTTCCACCAGGATACCTTTTCTGATTTGATTATAGAATATAGATGTGTTCATTTGAAAAAGAAACTCCCATGAAAAGCTCTATAATCAAAAGGAAATAATCACTGCCTATTAAGTTGGACAGCCCCACTCACTTTAAATCAGACTGTCATACTTGGAGAAAGAAAAAGCTTTGCTCTGTGGTAGCATGGATCACGGCACAGATGAAGGTTGAAAAGTTGGATTGCTGCTCTGTACTGAAGAGGACCATACTTTCTCACCCTTTCCACCAACTTGTATGGAGATATTCAAGAAGTTGAAAAAATCTCTAAGTGCATCACTCTAAATCCTTTAGGAGTTGAACATATTAAAATGACAAGAAGAGTATGTCGTTAGACCATAACTACCCTTTTTGGATTACCTGGTATTTGTAGATTTATTGGCAAGATGGCTTAAATTAGGGATATATTTTTAGCCTGCAGCATTACATAATAAAATAGCAGCAGAATTCTTTGCAGTAAAAAAGGGAGGGGACAGGGGGAAGTTTATTGAAACCAACACAAACTTCTCTGATTTTGCACTTTTGCCTGCACAAGGAGGTGTTCCATGGTTACACAATCAGTAAAGTTTGTAAGAAAAGTGTTTCCATTACCCTGTTTTGCTCAGGAGTTGTTGCCCTGCCTTTCGCTGCAGACCTGCTGTTTAGTCTGAAACTGAAAATTAAACCCAGAGCTTCAGCTCTCAAAGTTAAATACTCTGCTTTACTGCCAGCACACAGCCTCACCAGTGTCTGTGTGGTAAGATCTATGATTAAACTCTTCAGACATTTTTAAAAGCATTTTACAAGTCTGTTAAGCTTTTGTGTTTTTATTTTGTTAGGGGTTGCTTGTTTTATTTTAAGAAAAAAGATCATTTAGCTGAATTATACCACGAAGTCTCACATGATCTCTGCTGAATCAGATCAGAGACCTCAGCTGGTTATCTTTCAGAAGTAATGTTTCTCATCTGGGGGGGTCTTTTCTGAGCACAGCCTGTGGAAGGTAGAGCTCTGTATGTTAAAGTATCTGCTTCAGAAACAAAAAAAAAAAAATAGAGGAAAACAAGGAGAGACTAAGGAAGAGCAATGGCAGTGGCAGAGGCCCCTGCCTGCCCTGAGGCCTGCGAGTGGCAGCATGGTGTGGACTGGAGCATGATGCAGGCGGCAACTTGGCGTGGACAGTAGCATGACATGGGTGGCAGCATGGCATGGGTGGAAACATAGCGCGGGCTGCATTCGCGGCCGCGAGCCACTCGACCTTAGGGCTGGCGCTCATAAAAATGTCACCGATGACTTCCACTGTGAAAGGCTCTTTTATCTTCCCTTCCTGCAGCCCCTTTCCAGTGGATATGCAGGGCCGGGCCCGAAGGCTGCCGCTCGGCCTTCCCGCATGGCTGGGCCCTAATGAGGTGTGTGCAGCTCTTGGCTGCAGGTTTTCAATCTCTTTCTTATTACTTCAAAGCTGCTGCTGCGAGGTTCGGACAAGTTTGATCACTTGGCAAAATCTCTCAACTGGGATTCAAAAGGGAAGACGCTTTATTTTATTATTTATCACTACAGATAGAGAGCTGTTCCCAAACCACAGTTGCCAGTGGCTCCATGGACAGAGCTGTAATGCTTTTTTAAGTGATAAAGGATTGGAGGTGAATAACTTCTGGCAGCTGCTTCCTGTCTGTAACAAGCAGTCATTTTTAGGCGGGGAGGAAAGGAGAACAGAAATCTAACAGGCCTTACTTTATTCTCCTTCTATGTTCTAAAACAGGGGGCGCAAAAGGTAAACAGTGAGGGTTTGACCTCAATTTCAAAGCCTGTCTTAGTTCCCTACTCTATTGTGGGACACCTTCACCACAGTCCTACCTCTGTTGTACAATATTAAATATGCACAGAAATGAACGCTGTTTCAAGTACCACAGGGACTCAGGAAGAAGGCAGTCTCCCTCAGGTTTACCTGTGTGGGCTCCGGTATCCTTTTGGGCTTTGCCGTCTCCACTGCCACAAGAAAGCAGAGCTAATGCAGTGACCCACAGTGTATCAGAAGGATTTTTTAAGATTGGCGTCCACCTTTTTTGTTCTTTCATCTAATTATGGACATAGATCTTAATGATGAGAGAGTAGTATTAGAGCCTCTGCTTGCCTTAAGCTACAGTCTGGATTTTGGCTCTGGAGTGGTGTGCTGTGTGAATGTAGAGCAGTTTACCACTCCTGCAGTTTACAGCCTTCACAAGAGGTTTGTAAGAGCAGCTTCTCAGCGTTGGGGTTAGTCCAGCTCAGCTGTATATGTTTCTTACAGCACCACTGCTGCCTTTTCTTTAATATTTTATTTCCTTCTCACCAGAACTGTTTACATCTTGCAGGGTTGAAGCTCTCCAAGAAAAAATACGTCTCTGTCAGCGTTAGCACAGCATCTGCAGTTGCTTCAAGTACCATTTTTGCTTTAGGTCTGTGCTTTGCAGACTTTAAATGGTGCTTCCTGCAAAATTCTTCTAACCAGTACTGAGATTTTGCTGGAGATTTTCACTCTCCCTTTAATCACATGGGGAACAGATTTTTTCAAAGTGTTTTGACCTGCTTAGGTCAAAAAGGCACTTGCCATACTCAGATGCCAAAACGCATTTAAGAAATCTGGCCTGACATAATTTAGACATCTGAGTCTCAATTTCAAAAGGCTTCAGCAACGCAGCCTTCAGCACTGAGCGACCTGCTGCCTTGCAGAAACCTCATTGCTGAATTAACTTCAGGGCTGCTCTAAAATCCATGCCAAAGTTGGGTACCTGGAGTTGAGGTTTGTTTAAGTCCATCTGTGGAGAGGCAGAGCCTAAGGCAGGTACTTTTTAGGGTATCTAAGTGTTGGCCAGCCTTATTCCTGTCTCTGGAAGTTCTCAGTGTGAGCCCTTCTGGGTTTAAAAATCCTGTGTCAGATAAGCCCTTTCTCTCAAAGTAACCAGAGAGACTCATTATCACTCCATTATATCAAACAGTTCTCCTAGTGGGAGATAAGCTAGGAGATAGAGAAATGTTTTTGAATCCCCCTTAATCTAACAGGAAGAAGAGACTTGAAAAAGATGAGTTTAAAGAAGGCTGTTCTAACTGAAAGAGGAATGCCCTGTCCTAAGGGGATCCTCCTGAGCGCTGTCCTGATCCCCTCCAGTTATCTGAACCTCTTACTCAAGAAGCAAAACTTTGCCAAGCTTTGTGAGACACTTCCTGCAGTAGAGGAAGGGGATCTGCAGGAGTGGTTCATGGATGGTAGCTCTCTCTGACCTCTACCGCTGTTGCTGGCTGGGTCTGTGCTCACCAGCAGCTGAGTCCCAGTACAGCCCCAGCAACTTTACTCTGGCTTCCCGAGTTACTTCACTTCCTCTGACAGCTGGGGATGTGGGTTATCCAGTAATCCCCATGAGCAGCCTTTTTCCTGGTCAAGTAGTGTTGTTCCAGCAGTCCAAGGAGAGGGCACCCTTAATTTACTTACTAACTGTGCAACCCAAAAGCCACAACTTGGTCATCTGCAGGACAGCATCAGTGTTTTGCTTTATCCTCTCTGCTCCCTTTCCATCCCTCACAGAATATTTGATTATTTATATAAAAGTGGAGTCACGTTACTAGAAGAGAGATGCATCTTCCGTACACAACAGTTGGTGGGTAAGCTTCTTCCTGGAGGTAGAAAACACAGCTTGAAGTACCTGCTTCAAATCAGAGAGCATGGGGATTTCAAAACCAGTCTGCATGTGAGTTTCTAAACTGGTGTTAGTAGCATGCACATGGCACACTGGCATGAAGTCTTATTCTTACAGCCTCTTGTACATTGCCTTCTTGACCGTGGAAACTTTGATGATGTTTCCAAGTCAAAACAAGCTTTAAGACACTTGCTAGCCTTTAGACAGCTCCCAAGAGCATTTGGCAGCTCTGTATATGCCCACCAGCACTGGGAAGTTAAGTGGCAGCTCAGTGAGACTCCCTGTTGGTATCCAAGCACTGGACTCACCCTATGGCCAAGTCTGTATTTTGAAGGCCAACATCCTTAGATGACAAGGTAGGCCTTTAGGGTCCAAGTCCATAGGACTTTGACATTTAAAGCAAGAGTGTTGGTCTCCAGTACTTAACCCAAAACTGCCCCATCACCTGCCATTTCTCTGTTTGTCACTTTGTTTATCTTTAATGTCATTTAAGTAAGAGAGTTTTGCTTCCTTAGGGGGACTTGCCTGCTCACTACCCCCAGGACTGTCCCATGCCTTAGTCAATAACCGCAGAAACAGCACTGAGAGAGGGCAGGAGGTCTCAGAACTGCTCTGTAGGCAGAGTTTTTAACTACGCTTTTAGCCACCAGGCTAGAGAAGTTGTGCTGCTTCTTGCATGCTAGGCGTGACAGTGCACAGAAATTGCTTGCTTGTGGGCTGATTGGCTTATATGTATTCAGATACAGAGTTTCCGTATTGAAGTAATTTCCTTAGGTGCCCTTCTTAAAAACATGCTTTAATCTAGCAGTAGGAAGAGTTGTGAGGCCTTTCTGTATATGCTCACGGTGATCTCTTCTGCCCTAATAAATCCTTTTTTATTGTGATGTGTGAAGTAAATACCTGCAACTATTTGAGCCTTGAACCCAGCTTCTGGAATTAAACTTTGCCTTGCTGCTGAGTGACAGCTGTCCCTGAGCTCACCAGTGCGCTTTGCAGAGAGTGGAGCAGTTTGAAGCAGCAGATCTCAACCTACTCTGAGCACCTCTTAGTACTATGAGAATTTCTAAAGCAGTTTGGTGCCCTGGCTGCGGAGCAGTGGGGATGGCACTGCCTCTCAGCTGGGCACAGCCCTGGGCCCCCTGTGTCTGCAATAGGAGCCACTGGCTTCAAGGTCTCCTCTGAAAATATTAGCTTGCATGCCAGGGGATTTCAGACAAGTTAGCAGCAGACAATGGTCCACAGTTTGCAAGTTGCTCTTGTCAGCAGTTCTTTTTGTCATATCTATTCAAGCGTACCCTCTCAGGCTTAGAAAGCAGCCAGCAAAATCCGTGCCAATAGTTAATACTTTGTTATAAAATAAAAGCTCTGGCAAATTCAGAGGTTCCATATGTAGCATTACTGTGATCCTGCAGTTCATCTCACAAAATTGGTTCTAGTTTTTTTAAATCCGTGGTTCAGAGTTTCATGAGCCCAAGGTGAAGAAACTGAATTGCCAGCTGAATTGCCAGTGAGTTTCTTGAGGCAAAGACAATTAACCTTGAAGTAGCTGCAAAGAAGCTTTGCCCCAGGGCATTAGAACAGAACAAACATTTTTACAAAAGTGTCTAACAGTTGGCTTTCTGCAGGTGGAGTGAATGCTCCTCTCAAACACCAGCAGTTGTCTCACCATCTGGTTTTGTTGTGGGGGTCTGCCAAAAAAGGGATGCAGAGGGCATGTGAAGACCTAACTAAGCCTCTCTGTTCTTGAGGACACCGAGATGTTACTAGCTGCTCATACTGCCAGAAAAATAGCCTGCACCTAGTATGGATCATCAGATGGAGGCCTCAGGAGACAGTAGAGCTGTATTTCACTCACACAGGATGTCATGGGAAATAAGTCTCTTGGGAAAAGAGGGTGACTCTGACCTGAAAAGATGCTGCAGATTAAATATGGTAATTCATTGCACAGCTCTGTTCTGGATGGTGCCACCTCTGTGCTTTAGGAAAGAGGTGCATATGCTAGTGGGTATCACTTCATATATTCCTACAGTATACACCAGTTTGTTTTTCCACAGTAGAGAGCCTTCAAAAGCAAAGATGCAGCATCATAGTTCTGTAGAGGGTTAGTGGGTTCATGCATCTTGACACTGCCTTTTAGGTGTCCCAGGGGATCACAGACATCCACACAGAGCAGGCGGTCCTGCACCTGCAGGAGACCAGCACCTATCTGGCCTGGGTGCTGGATACCAGATGAGAAATCCAGGGCATCTAAACCAGCTCCAGGCTCCTATCTTCAGACAACCAGATCCCACCAAGGAAAGTCATATTTTGAAATAACACATTGGGCAAGCCCAAATAGGCATACTGGCTGCAGATAGCATTTCTAACTAAAGCTTGCTGTCTTGTTTTCTGGTCCTTTTTATTACCTTCACCACTGTCAAACTGGGGCTAACAACAGCGGTGCTAGCCCCCTACAGAGGAGCCCTTCTGAGGGCAGGTATATGCTGTGAGCCATTGGGAAACATCTCTCCTTTCTCTCCTGCTGGGTCCCAACACCAGAGACGTGAGGAGACTGCACTGGTGGGTTCCAGTCCAGTGTACACATCTGCCAGCCACTTGCCAGTGATACCTCTCAAGAAAGGACCCATTAAACATATGTGCACATAGGAGGTTTGGAAAAAGCCTTCTTGCTGCTCTTTTTTTGAGAGAGACATCTTCACATCACTACGGGCTTGGTGGCGCAGTTTCTGCAATGAAGGGTGGAAACGGCTCAGGGTGCTGGTTTGCAGCTTGTCATGTATTGTCACACTGTGATCCGTAGCGTCTCAGGATAAACATACCCACGCATGGGACATGCCATGTAAAACTTCCTCTGTGGTGCATCCCCGTGTCAGTAAGTCCCCAAGGATACATGGATACAGGGCACACAGATGCACGGGGACCCTGCTGGGCTGTCTCAACAACAGGGAGTAAAGCCTGAGCTATGCATGTGAGCATTTACCCTGCCCTTCAGGTGCATGTCCTCCGTGGCTGTGGCTTCCCTGTTAGCCAGATCCAACCTGGTTGGTTTGAATCTTTCTCCGGTTTCTTCTTGCAGGCTGCCAGCCCAGCCTGTTGTGTGGTTGCTGCAGCAGAAAACAAATAGGCAGGGGAGTGAGTATCTGTTCAAGGCAAAACTGGGTCGATGAACATTTATGCTCAATTAACGCGTGTCACCATTCTGTCTCCACGACTACAGTGAGTGCACCTAAAAAGTGAGAACAGCCTGAATTAAGACTGCCATGTAACCTGAAACATTTGCTTCTTGGCTGAGCTCTTCCTGTGGTGCTGTTGCTGAACTTATGCTCTGCGTGGCTCTCACACTGTGACTGAGGGACTTGCATTTCTGGTGTCTGCTCTAATGACAGTGCTTTCTGGACTTACAAAGTATTTCACTCCAGCTCCAGTTCCTCCTTTGACTTTTGACCGAAGGACTGATCCTATGATACATGGCTGTGCCACCCACCCTGGTGGGTCTGTGAAGAGTTGTAAGGGCCTGGAGGGGGCTAAGTGGTGGTAAAGATGTTCAGCACCTTCCCCTGAGGTGCCCAGCACCCTGATGTGCCACACGGTGCACTTCAGTGAGTTTCCGGCTAAACTGACTCGGCACAGAGCAGAGTTGCTGGTTTGCAACTTCAAAGGGGTGCACAGTTTTCAAAACCCCTGTCTCCTTCCATCTTTTGGAAAGAAGTGTGTATGCATGTGTGGGTGCTGTAGAGGCAAAAGCTGGGTTGAGGATCACAGCTGCACAACCTTCTTATATTTGTAACCAGATTTTCACCAGTGCAAAAAAATCCCTCTCTGTTCCTGTCTTATGCATCTGCATTTTCTCTTTCAGAACCTCTGCTCGCTGCTTCCTTTGGGTCTCTCCATGCGTATAGGTCTGATTTGTATTATCCCTCTGAATTGTTAGCACTTCAGAGCTGCAGTCATGTCTCCATCTGTGTCTTGACAAGGGACTTACATGATAGGTTGGCTTAAAACCACCCATCTGTAACTGAGCTATCTTCAGCTTTTGCAAGGAATGAATGTAATGAAGGAAAGTTTTCCTTTTGCTGCACAACAGTCTGAGCCTTTTGCCATCTTTTCTTCACCAAAAAAAAAGTGTTTCCCATGACTTATATGAATTTGAAGTCTGCCAGCTTCAAATAGTTTTTAATAATTAGTTAATTATTAAAATATTGAGGGGAGTGGCTTGATTTTTGGTTTCTCATCCTTCCTGATGCTACAGGTACACACAATTACATTTACATATGCAGGTGAGAGAAACTCATCCTTCATTACATGAATATGTATATATACACACACACACACATATATATATATGTATATATATGAAAGAAGAGTTTCCTACAGATTGTCTTGGTCACTGCAGCACTGTCTACAAGGAAAAAAAACAAACCTGTGAGATTCAAAGTAAAAAATCACTAGAGCAGGCAACTCTTTAACTAAAAATAACTGTGGCCACCCTGGCTGATCTCTGAAGTACGTCCTTCCACATACTTTGCCTCTCCCCCATCTCTCTTACGCTGCGATCGGAAGTCCACCTTCACGGAAGGCGAGTCCATCAGGTTTCAGTAGTCCTCTGACAAGCCAAGCATAAAATAAAGGGAGCTGCCGCTCTGCGCCCACGCATGCACTGCCGTCTTCTGGGAAACGGTGATGAGAGGCTCAGGGCTGACCATGGGACTGTAAGGAATTAAGCACTTGACCATCATCAAATACCAAAACAAGTCTACCTGTGTTCTGTTAAGAGCACAGAACACACAGTCATAATTTTTAATTGAAATAACTTGGCTCAGAGGCAGAGCTGGTGTTTGCCACCATCATTCTGAGTGCTGAATTATCAAGGCTCAAACTAAGGTGTTTGTGCTGTCTCTCCAATATGCAGCCCAAATTAGCTGTTCGTTAGGTGTCTGTAGATACCATTTTTCTTCTTGACTGAAATGTTATAGCAGCCACAGTCCGGTTCTGCAGGGAAGATAAGCAGGGAGAAGGCATTACACATTAATGGGGTTTGGCAGAGTGTGAGCCCAGTCCCCCAGTGCCGCCAGGGATTCGCTTAATAATTTCGTGAGTTGGGGATCATTTTTGTAGCAGAATTGTGAATATAACCCTGCTACAAGTGGACACGAGTTGTTGTGAGGAAGAAGTTGTTCATCTGAGTGATAGACGGGTGTCTTCTGGAATTTAAATATTAATTGAAAAGTCAAGGTCAGAGGGCAGCTGACACTTGACTTTGCTCTCTTTGGTCCGTCCACGGCTTTGATCGCGCTACATCTTTCTTTGTGCCTAGTGCTCCAGAGAGCACCCCAGGGTCATGGCCTGTTTCCTAGTCAAGAGGTAAGGCCCTACTGGCTTAAATATCCGAGGCCTGAGTTTTAGCAGGGGCTGGGGGTCTGAAGAGAGAGGGAGGAGCATTCACTTCATGCTTTTCACATTTCCCACATAACCCAAAGCAGACTAAACAAAACCAGTGTGAAATCTCATGGCTTGATGCTGCTATGGTTATATTTTTTAACCTGTCATCCATTCATTTATACTTATGTTTATACCCTGGATTTACAGCTTTTTAAATTTTTTTTTCAGTCTTTTCTTGCAGGGAGGTGGTGAGGGGGAAGGTTGAAACCTTTTGAAAGGAGATTGCAGTGAGCAGTGACCTATGATTAAAGCTCAGTGTTTTTCCTTGATGCCGCTCCTCCGCAGCAGTGTCACACATGGTAGCATTTAGGAGCCCTTCACAGCTGAGGTGTTTCAAACACTAATGAATGGAAGTTTGGTCATATAACGCAGGCGAGCTTTAAGGCATGCTTTGCTGAATGGTGTACTGTAGTGGCCTGGGAAAGGAAGAGAGTTATAAATTGTGTCAGTTAGCCACCCAGACAAAATGAAGCCATGTGGAAAATCAAATCTATTAAAGTATGAAGACTGTTATAAGCTGTTTTAAGCTGGTCATTCTTAAAAGGTCTCAGTTGGTTGAGGGGGTAAATTCCTCCTCTTCCTAGATCTTTTTCACGTGCTGTCTCAGGCGATGATGTGCAGCATTTGATAAAAATCAGCTTTTCACTGACAGCTCCTTTTATCAGAAATGTTTATTGCCCCCAGTTTATTGCCCATGTCCTGAAAGGGACTGCACATTTGTAAGTAAGCAGTGTAAGAGCGTTGCGTTTGGGCAGGCTTGCTGAAGTCAAACATGAAGGCAGCATTGGGCTGGAGGAGGACAGTCGAGGAGGAGAAGGCTTCCCAGAGCACATGTTGAGCATTGGATACTCACTCAAAATACTTTCCATTTTCTAGCAGCCCATAAGAGGACCATGACAGAGCATGACACAAATCACTTTCTCATGACTCCCCCTGGCATAGGAGGAAAGGCCAGCAAACCAAAGTGGGGTGACTGGAGAGCAGGAGACCTTCCCCTCCTCCCCAGAGTGGCTTCTTGAGATGTCATGGCAGCTGTAAAGGACATTTTGTTAGCTCAGGAGGTCATTGTCAGCTGTGTGAGAGAAGACTGAGGTGGCAGCCTAAGAGGCACAGTTGTATTTATTTCTTCTGTTTGTATATTCTAGGAAGAGACTGAAGAAACGTCCTCACAAGAGTCTGCAGAGGAAGACTAGGAGACCACACCATGCAATTTCTACCTCATCAGCAGTTGGGTCTTTTGAAGGGAGAAGACACTGCCTTGACCACTTATTTTCTATTGCCATGGTCTTTCCACTTTTGCCTGGGGAAAAAAAAATTGCATAACCTTAAAAAGGATTTAACTAAAGATCTTGTTTGTAATCCCTTCACAGTCCCAGGTTTAGTGAAAAACTGCTGTAACACAAAGGGGACACAGATTAATGATGCAACTTTTAATTACTGTTTTCTTTTTTCCTCACCTACTAATAGTTTGTTTGAGCTGCTAAGTAAGGGTGAATGGGTCAAGAAGAGCTCCGAATCAGGTTTATGTCATTGGCTGCACTGCTTAGAAACAAGAAACTTGTAACATAGTCATTACAATGGGCATTGAAATAGGAAAGGCTGAGTGTGTAACACCAAAGCCTTGCAACACTTCCAGCAACCCACTCCCTACTTAGTGAACTCCCTGCTTTAGAACACCAAAGATAAGGGATAGATACTACTCTTTTTTTTTTTTGTAACCTTCTTGTAGACTTGTACTTGATTTTTTTTTTAAGACTTACTGTTGTTTCAGGACAAAAAATTGAAAGCTGATCTTTCACTTCCTTCAGCTGGTAATCGGAAGAAAGAAATCAACACGAAAAAAGGTACTTTCATTTTGCAAAAGGGAAGAAAGACAAAGATACGTTGTGTAGTTGTAGATACAAGCATATCAGCAGAAGCAGTAGTAAACAAAACGAACAGCCCTCATCTTCTGGAGGATAGGAAGCCAGATGGAGTCGGGCATTTCCCATGGAAACAAAAATGACTGACAGCAAACACTCTTATGCCATTAATGACTACGTTTTTATTGAGAAAAGTGTTTTAAAGCATAGAGAAAGGTACCTCAAAATTAATAATGAGTTTATCTGAACAAAAATAATCCATGTTTTGCTTATTTTCAACTAATTCTATTCGTTCCGTTCCAGTATTGCAAAAGATTTGGATCTCTCCTCAATACTCATCAGTCATGATGTAAGAACCAACACCACGTACCTCAGCTAAGCTCGTGCATTACTTTAAACAATGTATTTTGACATAGGATGGTTCACTGAGCACCCCTGTGCCAGTGGCATTTCTCCATCTTTTCATTCAAAGCAGCACTTTTAGCACCAGATGCAATATTACCCCACTATTCAATACTACCTCTGATTTTTACAATTAACTCAACAGACTGATAAATACATGCTGCTATACACATTCAATGCAGGAAATTTTTACTGGGTAGTTAATCATGAGTATCTGCATTTTCCCCTTATTTCTACTTCAACACGTAATTGCAGTTAAGGAAGCAATATCTCTATTGTGTTTCAGCATGACTATGTATTTTTCTTTCTCTTGGTTTTGTTTTTGTTTTGGTTTGATTTTTTTTATGTACTTGCCCTATTCTCTGCTAGACTTCTGTGTAATGTACTGTTAACTTGAATATATTTTTGTACTGAATTGCTGATAGGTTTGTGAGGATAATTTTCTTCAATGACACTACATGACATAGAAAAAAAACTTAGCTGTAATGTTTAAATATTACTGTCCAAGTTTGTACCTCAAATGAATTGTTTAAAGAAATGGACTAATTGATTGACAAAGACCTACCTCCAGACTTTAAATGGAATGAACTTCTTACTTTGAGCATTAGTTTTGAGACGTTTGAAACAGTTAGGACTGCAACTAATCCCTAATTCAAAACTATTTTTGTAAAATAACTTGTGGGAAATGAACACATTTTAAATTACTTTCATATTAAAAAAAAAAAGCGAACAAAAAAAAACCTTCAAAGAAACTTGAAGCTTTGTAGGTGGGAAGCAGCGAGCTCAGCTTTTGCATAATGCAATCACAGATACGTGTTTTTAAAAAATAATTAGTAGATTGTAAGAAAATACTTGACAAGTATTTTCATGTATTTTACACAAATGTGATTTTGTAATATGTTTCGGCCAGATTTATTTTAAATGCTTCTTATGTAGAGGTTTTTTATTCTCCTCTCTCTCACTTCTGGGCCTGTTCAGCCTTGGGAAGAGAAGGCTTAGGGGGGACTTTATCACCATGTACCAGTACATAAAGGGTGGCTATCAAGAAGATGGAGACTCCCTTTTCGCAAGGAGTTGCATGGAAAAGACGAGGTGTAATGGACACAAGTTGCTTCTGGAGAGATTCCAATTGAACTCCAGAAGAAATATTTTTACCGTGAGATCAATCACAAATTGGAACAATCTCCCAGAGGAAGGGGTACAATGTATTCCCCTACATTGGTCAGTTTTAAGAGTCAGCTTGACAGGGTGCTGACTCATCTCATTTAAACTATCCTTTTACCTTGAGAGGTTGGTCTAGATGATCCTTGTGGTCCATTCCAACCTGATATTCTGTGATTCTATGATTTTGTTGTTCTTCCTTTCTCTCTTCCCTCCTATTTTGTTTTCTCTCTTTCTCTTTTATTTCCCTTCTTCCTCTCTTTCCTAGTCAGTACTTTTTACCATTGTATTAATAACTGGGCCAGGGGTAGTTTCTCAGGAAGGCGTCTGTTGGTGTGGCTTTAGTACCAAGCCAAATGTGGTTAAAGATAACTACGTACTGGCTTCTTCCAGGAGGCAGTGTCAAGAAACACAGACCTCCTTGAAAGCCCGCAGAGGGTTCAGTGACGGAAATCGCTGAGAAAGAGCTGATCGGAGTATTGCAACCAGACACGTTAACATTAAGTGAAAGAGAAATAATCCTAGCTCTACAGTAGCTCTGACAGGCCAAATCCAGTGTCACCTGAAGACAGTAGAAGGAATTCTTCTGGCTTCAAAGGGCATCAAATCAAGCCTTAGCAAGTCCCTTCTGGGGTTTGGGATTTTTTTTTTTGCATTTTTTAAAACCACAGTATTCAGTGGATGACACAGAAATAATTGCTGGGTGTGTGTCACACTTCAACCTCCGAGAGACTTACCACTCTGATGAACTGAATCTTGTATTTTCTATGTATTGTAGTACAATCAAAACACATTACTACCTCTTAGGGCCTACTATACCTCATTTTTTCAGACTGAAAATTTGCATGTGGCCATTGAATCAGTGAGAACATCATAAAATTTTTTATATATATAGTTTATTTTTGTGGGAGATAAATTTTATACGACTGTTCTTTGCTGTCATTGGTCACTGCTAACTGAGACTGGACATTTAACTCTTCTACCATTTCTGCAAGAGAGGTGTGTTTGCAGGAAAAAAAAAGTGCTTCAAGATGTTTAACTACAGTTTGCTTTTTCTTTTGAGTGTCTTCTAACTTTTTGCTTTGCTCTTCGTGTAGAGTTGCTGTCTATGATTGTACTTCGAATCGCTTGCTTGTTGAAAATGTTCCTTTAATGGATTATCACAGTCTGTTCAGCACAATAAACATAATAGCCTCTGTGATCCCCATGTTGTTTGATTCCTAGACTTTTGTCACAGTTCCATAAAATGGGTAATAAAGTTTGGTCACAGTGACCAAATTTGTAAAAACTTTGCATACAAGTAGTCTTTTTTATTCCAGGACCATATAGGTGTGTGCCTGAGAAGAAGTGCATTTGCTGTTCGGGGCCCCAGGGTGGGCGCTCAGCAGAGGGGTACGTTTTAGGAGGCTCCCCTAAAGGTGAGGCATCTGTTCCCAGCGTGAGTTTCGCTGTGCTGAGCTAAGGGCTGAGCCATGCACTGCGGAGTGGGGATCCTACCCACCAGATGGGAAACACCACAGCACAAGCCAGGCTGAAATGAGTTTTGTTGTCTGGTCTGGGCCCTGCCACTCGGCGGTCCACCAAGGTGATGAGCCCTCTCCTCTTTTTAGGCAAGGTCATAGTTCACACCCAGGTTTGTGGAGTTTCCATTATGTGGCCGTTAGGTTAAAAAGAGCAGATACTCAGCAGAGGCAGGAATGTGGCTGGGTACAGTCTGGGGCACAACTTGAGGAGCCCAGGAAACTCTACATTAAAACTTGGACCCCCCCCCGCCCAAGGTTGTCACAGGTGAGTTGGACAGGATTCTTCTGGCTTCTCCATTTGCTCTTACATGGTCCCCCAGCCTGTTAAAATGAGATTTAAAGATTATGATTCATGTCCATTCGTTCATGTTTGCAGCCATGCCTCTCACTGAGGGTGATTGTTCAGATATTAATTCCTCAGATGTTTGTTTACACATTCTTTGTGTTCACTCATTTGCAAACTCCCCACCTAATCTCTTTTGGCCCAGTAACCTCTGCTTTCCCAAGGGCTTCATGGCATGTTCCCTTTGGATTCAGTTACTTGTAAAATAACCGAAATACAATCACAAAATAGCATTAAGTAGTAACACCCATTCAGTCCTGAGTCAGAGATGTGAGTAATTGCATTAATCGCATTGTGTATCCTCTTCTCCTTTACTTTCTCATCCTGCTTGATGGTATTAAAGGATCATTCCACTTTTCGGTCTTCCTGGTGGTCTTCCTCCCTGTGGCTGCCATCACTCAGCTCTTCCTGTTATTTTATCTGATGTGATGCTCCAGCTGTAACCCACCCACCTAATGGATCAGCCAAGTGGCTGAACTTCTGCTACCCTGTGCTTAACTCTCCTCTATTTCTTATTAGTCATCCCTCCAGCTTGCTTCACTCCCACTTCCCTTCTCAGGGCATCTTCCAATAAACTTCTGCATGCTTTGTGCCACAGTGGGACTATTTGTGTGTATAAAACTAATCAGCTTCTGCAGGATGAAGGCCTGCGTTTGTCTAGGAGCCAAGAGTGCTTTATCCAAGATGCCTGTGGCAAGGGTCGTTATTAAGTTTCTTCTTTTGCTTTCCACTCCCATCCCATCCCATCCACACAAAGATGGGGAATTACTGAAAGCTGGTGCTGCCAGTGCCTTCCACAGCAATTTAATTGTCCATAGCATTTTTTAAAAAAAAACAGAACATTTGGTCTGGTCATCGTCAGAGATTGGATCCAGAGCGATAGCAACAACATGTTCTGATCACAAGAGTAGAGTCAGCCTTGTCACACCTCAGACTCCACCTGAAGCCTGGATGAAGCAATATTTTTCACCCCAACACCTCTGCATATATGAAAATTCATCCTTTTTTTTTAATCTCCCACCATCTTCCTGATCACATTAATTCTTAAACGTACAAATATACTGTAGTGCAAATAAAGGTCCAATTGCTAGATGCATTCTTGATTCAGGAATATTACCACACTTCAGGAATAATATCACTTACTACATCTACCTGCTCAGTCAAATGAATGTCTGCCACTGTGTGTTACATACATTGTCTGAAAAATACAGTCAGTGCTGGATGTCTCATAGGTGGCACAGTCAATGTGGCTTAATGCTCTGGCTCCCACAGGGTTTTATGCTTTTCCCTGCTTTTATTGCTCCAGACTGGCAGTGAACTTGTTCCAGTATTCAAGAAAGAGAAGGCATCTTCCTGTAATTAGCATCCTCTGAAGAGACATGAATGTAATTAAGATTAGCCTGAAGATAACAGCCCAATGTGGTAGCAGTTTAAGTGGGAAGCAGTCTGCCTGTTTACAATCTCAAATAAGTCTGCAGATGATTGTGCCCCAAACCTGCAGCACAGGATTGTCATCAGCTTTTGTCTGCTGGCAAAAGGGGAAAGCAAAACACTGGGAGATAAGACACCAGGCTTCAACAGTGCTTCCCAACCAAGATGGGGCTAATTAAGCCCAGCTAAAAACTTCAGCGTTGTCATATAAAGGAGGAGCTTTACATTCTTAATAATGGCTGGGGGAAAACTGGAGCAGAAATGCAAACATATGCTACATTAAGGCATGCTATTAAAATAATCAGTGAAAGAAAATAACAAATGAAAGCTGGGTGGATCTGAAAAATCAATGGCAGGCAGAAACATTAATTAACCAGAGAGGAAACTTAGCAAAGCAGAAGTCCCATCAAAAAACAAGATTACATTACATTATACATGAATGTCAGTTACAAAATATTATGTGGGACCACCAAAGATTATGATTTTAATCATTGGGGTTTTTAATTCAGAAAATCTATTAAATATAAATAGTCCCTTAAGGCATTTTATTCTTAGTTCAGGGAGTAGGCAGAAAAATAAGCACATTTTTATTGCATTGGAACACGTTTGCCATAAAACCTTCGTTTGAGCAATATCACATAATAAAACTCAAATTTTAAATCAACATCTGAAAACAAATCAGCTCAGCAGATGCATAGAAGGAGTTACTTTGGCCCTACGTAACTGCGGAGTATTGTCTTTAGAGTTACATCAGAGTCTGAGATAGGGGTTTTATGAGGCCTGACATGCTCTGAAGGTGTTTACAATGAATTACCACTCCCAGACTGCAGCTGTGCTTGGGGCCAAGACAAATTAATCTCTATCTAAGGCACTGTTATAAGACTTTTTTTGCCAAAGGTTCATAATGTGCTCAGTTTGGGATGGTTTAGGTTTGGCATTTATATCCCAAAGAACACACAGTAACTTCAGTGAGGTCCAAAACCTGGGGAATGTCACCCACTGGCATCTACCCCTATGATCCAGGCTTTTGGTCTCCCCAGAGCAGCAGAAAAGCAGGACCACACATGGCCATTCTCGTGTTACTAACAAAGCTCTTTAGGTGCACCTCACTGTCCGCTTATAGTCCCCATAGGTCTCACTCAGAGGTGCCACCACAGCTGGTCAACAAGTCACCATACTTCTTTGGAGGGAAAAAGAGATCTTGCCCTAAAAAACACCATGTGTGCCAAAGCTCGTGGCACAGAACTTGTGTTTGAAGTGGCCATAACAAAAACCCCACTCTCACCTTTGCAAATAGTTTACAGTCACAAGATGAATCTCTGTTTGTCTTCGAGTGCATTAAACTATACAGCAGGACCATAACTGTGACTGTATCTCTTTAACGCATTTTTAAAACATAGCTATTTTAGATTTTTCAAAGGTTTCTGGTGATTCTCCACCACATGTGCCTCTGGCACACTCATCAAAGTGTTGTATTCAAAACAACATCACAGCAATGACACAGCACAGGGCAGGAGACAAGAATGTCAGAAGCTTTGTATTATCCAGACCAATAAGGACATTTGTTTCATAAATAAGTTTCAGAGCACCATTATTCACAGCTTCATGGGGGCAAAAGTTACAGTTTCTGATTAAAATCCTTCAAATTAAATTGCTTCATCAGCGCTTAATTATCCATGCTGGAAATGGAAGCTGGCTTCCTTCTGTCAGAATTTGACACAAAACACCTCACTTTGGTTATATGTGTGTGCTACATGAAAATAGTCCCCATCTTTCTTAACCAATGCACGCAATTAAATGGTATAGCTCCTGACTTTGATAGGATATAGGCTTAAGAAAGGAAAATAGGAAGTTTTCATTTCCTATGGAACACAGGAAGCATTCATGATCTTCTGTCTATCCCCTTTCCCTTAACAACTTCAAGGCTGTTTCCATTCTTTTCTGTAATTAGCCTTGACCTGGAAAGGATGACCTATACTATTGCCTTTTTTCCATGATGTCTTGACTTAAATCAGGTTGTACTGCATAGATTTACCTTTGTACTTTCCTGAAGCCTACATTATAGGGAATCTCAGGGTCTTAAATACACTCCTAGGACATGCAGCCCTGAAAGTAACTGGTTGTGGGTACATAATGACTTTTCTAGTGACACCATAACCTGCAAAATCATAAGGCTAAATAGGCACAGATGAAGGTGCACAAAAATGACAGAGGCAGTGAAGAACGAGCTGGGGAGTTGGGTGAAATCTTCCTGGAGTTGCTTATGGCAATGAGTGTTCACAATAATTAATCTCCTTCATGGGAGTGAAGACCAGCTAAAGTCGCAACCTCTGCTATATATGCAAAAGCTAGTGAAAGACGTTTTATTGTTACTATAGTAAATTATAGTTTCTCTTGCAAAAAAATGCAGAACAGAAGTGGAGAAAGGAGCAACAGAGCGATGCAATAGTACTGGGAGCTAAATGAAACTATATCCAGGGCTCTGAGTTTTGGCTAATTGCTTGGTTTGGGAAGGGGAAAGCATTCAAAAACAGTCCCATGCACACACGTAGAGCAGAGCAGAGGGCATCACAGAGTGTGTCGGCAGGCTAGGACCGCTGCCTCTCCTCACACCCCTCTGTTTGAGATGGAAGGCTGCTGGTACCGTGCTATTTACACATCTTGCTTCTCTTCTGCTCAAATACTTCTTGGAAATTCAGAGGCTAACACACAGCTCCTAATAAACCTAACATTATGCTGTTTGCTTAAGCATGGCTGTGAGTTGCTTTAGAAAGTTAAAAATTAGGAAGCAGATCAATAAACCGTTCAGAAGTAACCACTCCCTGCCTGCTCCACACTATCACAGCTAACACACTAACTCCATTTTGATACAACAGAGTCGCTTTGAAATACCCTTACAGGTAAGATCAGGACTTTGAAGCACCTTTGAAAGCTCACCAACTGTGGTGCAGTCTAGGTCCCTCATTTGAGATGATACTGATCATTGTGCCCCTGGGACCTGAGAGACTTAGCACTTTGCAGGATCCGACCTTGAATTTGGTCTTCCTTTAGTTTCCTCACTAAGGCTGCTGTACTGTATATAGAATGTTAAACTGGTTTACATGAGGTTTCCCTTTCACCCATCGTTCTGGGTTTCAGTAAAACTATCCAATTGTGACTAAACAGAGAAACACCAGTCCTCATCTGAGAAGCTTCCGAAATTCTTCTTATTTTTGTAATTTCAATGCACCTACACCAGCCCCACAGTTTTGCAGTGGCTGATGGAGATGTACAGACGCGAATTTATGCTGTCGGGAAGGTGATGCACAGAGATGTAAGGCTACAGACACTTTGGTTGCGTGGTTGTCTTGGTTTGCCAATGACAAAAGTCCAAAAAAGATTGAGTCCCTCAGTGACAGTTCTCTGTGATAACATCAGCAGTGCAAACCTTGGGGATGAGCTCTTCTCCCCCACCATGTGCACAAGGGCAGTTAAAGACAGCATAAGTGAAATGAGCGGGTGCCCTCCTAGTCCATGGAGGTGTAGGGGATTGTACTGGAGCAGTCACACCATGGCTTCAATTGAAGCAAACACCCAAAAGCTCGGGAGGGCTGTCCCCAGGAAGCAGGGAGATAGTAGTAAATAAAAAAGTAAACCTAAATGTTTGGTGTTGATGAAAAGTTAGTGGGTTTCTTTCCAGATAAATGTCAGAAGAGTGGCCAAATTAAACAGGTTTTCTTCATTTAGGCAAACATCTGTGTCACCAAGCTTTACTCATTTAGAAGTTAGATGTCTCATCTAAGGTTTTTATCAGCTAGAGGACAATTCCTTCCTTCCTTCCTTCCTAAAATATGGATCTAGCCTGGGTGGGATGAATCACTGATCCCTCCCCACTGACTGTTCAGGAAGCTGAGGCGGTGATGTTAACCTCGAACCAAAAAAAATTTGGAATAGCGTTGTGTCCAATTAGATTGCTGAGCTGAGAGCTCCTACTCACGAGCACTTGGTCTAACCCTTGCACTCCTCTTCCAGCTGTGTCTCCAGAGGGAAATAAGCCAGTTTTCTTCATCACATGCACAGCGTAGGTGCATAAAATCTGGAATAAGGTTCAGGCTCTGTGTCCCGGTTTCACAGAACTATCCAACTGCAGACTGGGAAAGGGACAGACTCCTCCCCTGTGAGCCAGCACAACCCCTTGCCAGGCAGGCATTCCCATATCTGTCTCTTGAATACTTCTCATCAAGGCCTGGGGTAATTTCAGACTTAAAGCTTACAGGTATTTATTCACATGCACCAGTCCCTCCTTTGACATTCTCAGTGCATTAGGGGCACTAAGATCATACATGTTTTGAAGTCCTGCTATACAATGCTCAAAGGAGATGTTCATTTGTCATATTGTCAGCTTAAGCCTCAAACAAACATAAGTATACATCTAAAACATGGAAATAAAAGGCAAAAATACAGTGTCGTGATATCACTACACTTGCTTACTGTTGTGTATTTTCCTTATGATTTGTCCATCCCTCAGTACAGCACTCAAGACGTGGGGGGAACAGTGTCAACATCCACAACAAATAACAATGCTAACACGAAGCTTGCAGTCTCTCCCAAAGAAAGTGTGGGCCATGTGGGCTGCACCAGCTGAGGAGTCAGTAGGAAGCATTTTGTGTGATATAAAATAATTGTCTTCTGGTCTTTCTTAATCAAATCTCTCTAATTTTTCAAATAGTTCCCACTTAAAATCACCTGGAACAATTCATTAAATAAGAAAGGCTAATTAGAGGTGTAGACTAAAAAATTATGTGTCCTCAGTCACAAGTGATCCTGCCAAAATATACTGCTACTCAAGATATACTTCCTTATTCTTCCTAAAAAACAATCTCACTGCAGTGGGTGTAGCCCCTACATGACTTAACTTCAGACTCTTTCTGCCCAGTCACGTTCCTTGTAGGCTGAAGATAAGAGACAAGAAAAAATGCTCGAAGTTTTAAATTTCTGACGGAAAGCAACCATCTCAGCTGCTCAGTGAGTGCAGTTATGTCATAGATGACAAGGACAAAAATTTCAAATCAGAGCCAGCAGCTTCTTTGAGGCTTGGGAAGTTCATCAGTGCCACTCTTCCTGATTCAAAGCAGATGACGACATCAGCGAATGAGAGACTGCAAGCCCAAATCTGATCAGATTCCCTCAGCTATAGATAACATTGCAATTAGCGATATCAAAACATGCAATAATATGGTTTGTTAAAGTAAGTGTTCATTTCCACCAACACCACTGCCGGGCTCGGTCCTGCTGCACCGACGGCTCTTGCTGGGTTGAGCTGAAGTGAAAACTACAGTCAAGCCTTTGAACAGACCATAAACCTCCATCTAGGCAGCCCAGTAAAAAGGCTATAAAAGGAGGCTTTTGAATTATCATTGCACCGAAAATGATGTCATAACAATAAAACAACATCAGGAAATGATAAAAATATGATGTACCTTTTTCACTGTAAATCCTTTGTGTCAGCTTCCCAGATGGTGTGAATCTGTGCAGCTCTGGGAAATCAGTGCAACTTCTCTACCTTGCGCCACTGAAGAAGTCAACTTATCAAACTCAAAAAACCACTTTCAGAGCCTCCTTGGCTGAAAGGAGAGCAGAGCTGCAGGGGAACAGCAGAGGTGATATCTGACAGCACTTCCCTGGAGCTGGGAACAGGTGCTCTAAGGCCCATCTGAACACCTAGGTTAGATCCCAACGAGATCCAGTTAGAGGGTGAAGGAATATTCTCATCACACAAGGATAAATGAGGAGTGACCCTGCAGAAACCACAGTTACACTCATTTGAGTGCAAGATGTATGAGAAAAGTTTCAGGCATTCTGAGATTTTTTTTCTGTTTTTTTGCATTCATGGGTTATACAAAACGTGTTCATGCTGCCTTAGATATCTCATGGGTTGTGGTATCTTCAAAACCCCCCAAAACATATGTTCTGTCTTCAAGCACTTTCAGAGCCTGAACTCGGCAGTATACTCCACACTGGCTGTTACTATGCAGAGACAGTGCTTACTTCCCCATGTGGAATTAATTTCAATAGACGCTATCAATTCTGTATGAATCAAAAGCCTCTTCATCTCTCCAGCCTTGGGATGGTCTGGATCGGGAGGCTGGGTGTCCCCAAAAGCAACAAATCACAGACTGCGGGGGGTTTCTTTTTACACCCTTTGAAAGCAGCCCTCATCCACATGCTGCATCACAAAACCACGTCTGTGGCAAACACGGGGACGGCGCCAACCCCCTGGTTGCAGCCCATTCCCAGCACTGTGTGCACCGTCTCCTCCTCCACGCCCTGAAGGCGATGGTGACCCCAGAGCCGAGGTGCTGTCATGAAGGTGACCAAGCTGAGCACTCCACAAGAAGCCACACTGGGGAGGAGGCCCTGGCTGCAACGGCAGCCATGGCATCAGCAGGGTCATGCTCTCACCTTCAGTGTTTTGCTGAATCATAACTTTACAACCCTGCGAGATCACAAGAAAAAGCGCATATGGGAAAGAAAAGAAAGAAAAGAAAAATATGAACAGGAACACTAAAAGTAATATCTAACAACCAGCTATCACTTTCCAAATATTTTTCTTCTATTAATTTTAAGGGAGAAATCATTTGGTGGTAAATGGGGAATAAACTAAAACCATCTGCACCCTGCTAGGCAGCTGTCAGAAAGCCAAGCGAGCTCTTTGGGTATATAGGCCTGATGTTTAACTCCACCGAAGCTATTCCAGCAGTGCCGAGCATGCTGATGAGAGCCCTTTATGAGCTGTTGTTATGGGCAGAATATTGCTAATATTGGAAAGGTGCAGTAGAAAACCACTAAAATGATGCAGGTTTGCAAGAAATTAATTGTGTTGGGAGATTAGTCATATGGTGCCCAGCTCTTCTAGAATGAAAGGAAACCAGGAGGGCAAAGATCTCATGGATTGATGGGATAAGATGCCTAACACAGTATGTAATTTAAAAACCAGAGGTCTAGACTTGAGTAGAAAGGGAGGGAAGCAGCCTATAAACAATTTCAGAAGAAAGTCTTAATCCAAGAAGTAGTTAGCGGATAGCCCGATGGCTAACTTCGGCAGTTTGATCTAAGCAGCAAACACCAGCAGTCCTGGAGGAGGTGAAGGCTTTTTGAAGAAGGAGTAAACTTAAGAGTATGTCCCATCGACTAGATTTTTGAGATAAGGTTAATGAGAAATAGGTTGATTTGTATTTCCTGAGTTTAAAAGTGCAGATATCCATGGATCATAATGTCCTGCCTGGCTGCTAATGTTCGTATGTTAAATAAACACAACTTCTCTTCTGAACATTAGGATAATGCAACAGCACTTCTCCAGGGCAAATCTAAAATGTATCTTATTCATTTTATAGGATTGGAGTTATATGGGGAGGAAAGAGAAGGGTCGGCATTTATGCTGCAAGGTACTGAAAACACTTCATCTGAAGATTCTGCAACTCTACTGGGACAACCAGCAATTCAGCTGGTATCAATATAGATATTACTACTATCAATGAGTTTAATTTTTTTTACCCTACTGAGCAATCTTTGCAGAGGGTAAAAAAGGATGTATTTCTTTTAATCCATTTTACATCTCCAGCTACTTTGTTTCTCCTTGCTCACACAGTGTAGCAAAGGGCATGTAAAAGTCTCAAGCAGCCTTCCCTGTATCCATGGTTACAGCTCACAGCCCAGTCCCAGAATCCTTTCTTCAAAATGTAACCTGAGGGCAAAGTGGGAGCCCTGCCACTGAGATTCACAGACCCAAGTCTCACCCACAATTCTGAGGCCAAAGCTTGGAGTAAATGCAGAGATCTGCACTGAACTCCAGGCATTTTGGGTTACGTATTGTGTGAATTACAATGTTTTGCCAACGATTGATGTCTTTCTCCTTCAGCTCTTTTTGCTATCCAGCCTGAACAAGCAGAATGGGAACTTCACTCACATGCTGGTCACTATGTCTTGTGCTCTCTGCCATTTCTGTTTTCGTGCAGCCATACCTCAACCAGAGCCACAGATTCATCCACCAAGCTGGGCTTCACTGAGACACTCAGCTGTATGGGGGCAAACAGGTTCCCCTGCATGCACCCAGCAAACAGTGCCAGATTGAGGAGATGTAGGTGGTGGGCTCCAGGAGAGAAAATGGTGGGAGGTGAGTAACAGAAGCTGTGGAAGAAAGGAAACGTGTGAGACAGAGGAAGAAAAAGGCACCTTAGACCTGATCTTTTAGGAATCAGAAAGGAAAAAAAACAACAACAAACAAACAACAACAAAAAAAAAACAAACAAAAAAAAACAAACCAAAAGAAGAGGTGTGAAGGAACATTTCAGCTGGGCACAAAGCTGTGCTGCTGGAGGCAGCTTCTCCTCTCCCCTGATCCCGTCGTTTCCACCATTTTCCTATTCAAGCTGAGCTGAAAATGATTAAACAGCAGAAGCAGAGACACCATCCCATAGCGCAGTTCAGGAGCAGCCATGGAAGGGCTTGTGTGGCCAGGCAGGACTCAAGGCGATCAGCAGAGGGAGGTGAAGGCTGGGAGGGCAGCGCTGGGTCTCTGCTGGATTCGAGCTTCCAGGAGCAGTTGGAGGTGTCAGGGGAACTCCTGTGTGGTTGGACATGACATCCCGGGCCCTGCAAGTGCCCACCTTGCCATAGCTCACCCGCACTGTCAGAGAAGTCCATTTTAGTTGGCACCTACTTTAATGAGAAAAGCAAACCTTGTGTTTGAATGTACTGACGCCGTGGTGAAGGCACTGGGCTGGAATTTCCCAGCAAGGACCTTGGGCTCGACAATTATCCTGCTCCCCTTCCCATACTCATGTAGCTCCCCGTGGACAACCCCTATGAGCACACACAACTGTGTGCATACCTGAACTCACCAGTGCTGGCATCCTGCAAAATTTAATAGCCACATCTCCAGACCACCTCGACCCTGGTGTTGTGCAAACCTCCTGAGTGTCATGGAGAGAGATACATCCTCCAGTGCCTGTGAATTGGACTACAGCCCTCAGCAGGAGGCACAAATGTTTCTATTAATTTCCAGAAGATTTCTGAACTCCAGGGAACTCCAAAAACACAGCTCTTCTATTTCATCCTGTAGAGCCATTACATGGGAAAGAGACTCTTTTCTATTTCATCCTGTAGAGCTGTTGCATGGGAAAGATGAGACACTATTTTAAAGGTTGTTTCCTTTCTTTCTTTAGCTTCTTTTTGACAGCACATTTCCCAGAATAGGTTCTTGTTCCTGGGACAAGAGCACCCTTTTAGCAACTACTTCCTCTAACTTACATGAGGTATTGAAAGAAAATTAGATTCTCATTTCCAGTTTCTCCAGTCAATGCAAGCTGCCAAAACTGCGAGTGGGGAAGGCCGAGAGCCACTGGCACGGTGCTCAGTGAGGTCCTCCCTGGACATGCTGCATCCTAGCTTTCAGAGACCTGAGTCAGGCTTTGATTCAAAGGCTTTGGGATAGGATAAAAGTGAAGAAATAAAAAAACCCTTTGCCTGAATTCTCCTTTGGCCTTGCAGGGTCGTCAGTCTCTCTTTCTCCTGTATCTGCAAGCATTATCTCTTGTGAAGCTTTAATGTTAAAATGCAAACAGCAATGGTGCTTCAGATCTGTGCTGTAACACACCGGCTTTTCATTACTACTTTCATTCTATTTGCTTCTGGCAGAAGAAAGTGAAATTATTTTAAAAAGGATTAAAACAGCACAGGAGAGAGAGAATAATATAGATATGGTGAACTTTTCTTCCTGAGTTTTATTATTTAACTACAGTAATAGCAGCTTAAGTGCTAATATTTGAGAAATGTTCTTTATGCTCCTAATTCCATACCCCTGAGCAGAGCACATATCATTGCTTAGAAAAACCATTAGTTGCACACACATCTGCAATTTGTGGAGATCTGCAATAAAACCAGTAATCTTGGGTTACGGCAAATTGCTAACTCTCACCTTGTTCCATGGTTGGTTCCTACTCCAGAGTTATGGCAGGCGACGACTTGTTTGTAGCCACAGGATTCATGTCTGTATGAACCAGGGAAGCACTCAGAAAGACTTGCATGGGCTTGCCACGGCATTCTTGAAAGCTTTTTAAGAACTGAAGTACTTGAAACCTCATTCATACTCTAAAGGGCCAAACTTTATAGAGTGTGGTACAACCCATAACCAAAATCAGAATAGAATTTTCTATATTGGAAAGTGTCTTTCTAAATATCTGGGGAAGTGAACCTTTCTGTCCTGGCACTCAAGAAGCAGATTTTGCTTCCTAAGTGATCCTAAAATGGTTTTGCTACAGGTCCACCATATTTCTTGAATAAAACTATAAGCAAAAAGAACCTTTCTGTTAAGCTTTATGAGCATTTTTCTGTGAAGCCCAAGTGAAACAAAAGATCAAAACCATACACTGAAAAGAAAAAGAAGTTTGTGAGGAGGGGAGAACAGCATATTTTAGGTGAGAAACCTATTTGGGGCAATTTAGAAAAATGCTTTAATACCTTCTTAATTAAAAATGAATTACTCCCTCCCAAAGGACAATGTGTATAAATATTAACATTTCAGCTTTATAGAAAATACTGGTCTTGTGGTTCTTGAGCAGTCACATCACAGAGCAGTTTGAAAGGAGGTGCAGGGCCTCAGTACTAACAGCAAAACCCATCTGCTAAGTGCTTTTAGAATAAAGCAAATGCCTTCGAGTTTTGCCTGCAAGTTCACCAGAGCCAGGATTTCCTCCTTCCTTGCAGAAAGCAAGGGTACTAACTACACCAGCACTTCTGAGCGCTGGCCCAGCTCCAAATATAAGGGTGAACAGGGGAGCCTTTTGCATGCCAGGGAGCAGGCAGGGTTGGGAGTTGCTATAAGAAAGGGTGCTAGGATGCAGTTTTCCCCTGGGCTTCTCCCTGTTTCTGTGCTCTGAAAACAAGGAGAGGACCGCCTGCTGTCCGTTCCCAAAACGCAGTCCCTCCAATCTCTCTGTGTAAGGATGGAGTGGATGTGTTTACAGTCTCCAGTCTCTGCCAGCCCCTCTTGCCACTCGCACACCCTCTCCAAAACCCGCACCCTCCTGGGTGAGGATCCAGGCCCTCTGCCAGGGATGAGTGATAAGCTCAGTCAGACTCCTTTCAGAACAGGAGAAAAGCTCTCCCTTTTCCCCTCATCAGCTGCAGAGCGGCTGCCTTGGCCCCAGGGCTGCCCCAGGGTGTCCCCACTCACCCACTGTGGTGTGGGGGCTCAGACCCACTGGGGACATAAGCAGGACTGTGGTGTGGGGTCTCAGCCACTGCAGCGTGGCTCAGGTGATGTGTACGTGTCCATATAGACATGCCTATGATCTGGTAACAACATTATGGCATTCACCTGGAAGGGGTAGGTCTGATTTCAGGTCTCTAGGTGATTTCTGGTTTTCCTCCCATGACTCGCTAATTACTTGGCATCTCCTCTGGACACTTTGCAAATCATGATCTCAGTGTACCTCAGCACCTTCCCAACATCTTCCACTGGGTGGGACCAAGGCACGGTACTGAAACAGCAGTGGTCTGACTCTCTCACGCCATTGGAAAGCTGCCACTGAAGCAGTTCGTAAAGTGATTGCTCTTCACATACAACAACTGTTTGATTACTGACTAAATCTGGACTGAGCACATATTGAAACAGCTAAACACGCACTAAATATGGCCAAGAAATGCTTGATCATAAATACGTCAACTGTGGGATAGTCTCATACAGTGTGGGATCTTAAAAGTTTTGGGGAGAGGAAGGTTATACACGGGATAGTTATTATGTCATAAAGGAATTTCATTTCAACTGTTAACGGGAAAAATAAATCATGTTTCTGGTACTGTGAAAATAAGATTTTAAAACAAAAAGAGGGATTAGCATAGTATGGGATGAAAAGAGGCTGAGAACACCGAGCCACACCAGAGTTGGTTTTAAAACATTTCCAGCTGAAGCAGTCACATACAGTTGTCTTCACTTGACAATATGTGCAGAAAATTGCTCCCACCAAGGGCTAGTGGCTGGCTATGATCTGGCACCAAGCATGCTCAAAAGGACGTCAAGGTCTGGATAATCACATTTAATCACAACAAGGCACAGGGATACACCCAAACGTGCCCCATATGTATATCCCCATCTGCATAAACCCTTAAACTTCTGTGCCAGCCCTTTGGACCAGGCAGCCCAGGGGCATATGCTCACTGCCACAGGCCATTGGTCTGATGACCACCACGTTGCCACCTAACCCCAGTCCACAGGGTCTTTGTGGCACTTACTGCCAAATAGGTGGGACTGAGCCATGCAGCCAATGCCTTTACTGGGGACCACTGGTTTTTAATATATTGTAACACTTGTAAAGCACTTTACAAAAATAATATTTTCATTATTTAAGACCCTTGCCTTCTCTCTCAGCGTGATAATTTAATTTTAGAATAAACATTATCATTTTCATTAAAACTCTCTATGTGCTCTTCTACATCCCCAAGGCATTTGCTGGAGTCATAATTGTAACCAGTGTGTGACATAAGAATTGAACCCCATAAAGACCATTCATAGACACTTCACAGCATATGCCATCTATTTGGACTTCCATTAAAGGTATTATGTTGCCATACTTTGCAACCATAAAGGAGTAAATAATTTTGAAGATAGTAGACTTCTGTTTTAAATGGAGCTTGGGTGTATGTGGAAAATGCTGGCAAAAATGTACCTAATTGACCCATTGCTGTGTACGTCTTTTTAACTCTCCTTTCAGCTCTGCAGGTACATCACTCTCCTGCAGGCTGTTTTGGGGGAATGGAAAAATGACTACGTGGGGTTCCCTGTATCTTTTAAGTGCTTAGCACAGTGGGATGAGCATTCCCCATGGTTTATTGTGTCCCTGCTCCGGGTTCACTGGAAAGCCCTTGGGCATAGACCCCTTCTGCTGATGGCTGCATCGCAGACTCCTCTCTGGAGAGCCCTCTGCAAACCTGCCATCATCTTGAAACCGAGGAGGTCTCTAGGCCTGACCATCTCACAAGACCAAGATGTTAATTGAAAAGCCTTGCCTTTTACACACTTCTGTTTCCTTCGTCACAGTTTTTTCCCTAGTTTCACTACCTGAGGCAGCTTGTCCCACTTCTTGATTCTAAATGTTGCTGCATTTGCTCCGCGTGGGCTGGATGAGACAAGAAGAGATGAAGATCAGAAAAACTAATATTTCAACATTTTTTCAGAGCACATTTTCATAAATAGCACTGTGAAAAGATTTCCACCATTTTAGTGCCCAAAACAACTGAGCCCCACCCAAATCCAATTTTGATTATTAATGAGTCGTTGAAAAATCTTGATGAAAGGTGCAAGTTCTACTGTATCTGTTCACTTGTAGAGATTGCTGTGTTAAAAATGTTCATCTATTTGGGCAGTTTTAGTTACATTTATTCTTCATTATATTGTTATAAAAGAAAAACAGAAAACAGGTAGACTTATGTGTAACCACCAAATTATGTCCCTGGTCAAAAGCAGGACATATGTTTGCCATGGCTTGGGTGCATTTGCGATTCTTAGGCTAAAGCAATTCTGAAACAGTAGTTTCATCTCGGCTTCCTGCTTCCTACCAAACAAAGTCCCAATACTACAGGCACACAACTGAGTAACTGAATGCACATGGATTATTCCACTGAATTCAATGGAATATGCATGTCTGGAGACTAACTCGTGGATAAAAATGCTTGCAAATGTTGGCTTATGCTTTATAGTTTACTTGACTAACAGACATATCTTTCAACAAGATTTAATACCTGGTGTTGCCAATACTGTGACATAAAATCACCTATTTTTTTTTCCCTTCCATATTTTGGAAGAAAAGTCTGCATAGCAGAACTGTAACAGAATTACAGTGTACTGCTGTCATTATTTTGCTGTACTGCAGGACTGTTCATTGCAAGCCAGCATTTTCCTCATTTGCCATTGCTAAAAAGTGTAACAGATAAATTTTGTGACACTAAATCATAAGAAAAAACAAACAGCCATGAATTAGAAACCCAATGCTTACTGCTGGCACCAAAACCAGCATTTCAGCAGACAGTTAGCACATCTGATGTCTACAGCTCCAGATAGTCTCATTAGAAGCTGGTCCCAACCCAGCGTGCTGCTCCAACAAAAGCACGTAAGATACAGAGATGACCCAATTCTGGTCCTGCTGTAACCACTGGCAAACTCCCACGGTTTTCAATAAGCAATGAGATTGGGTCCAAAATGCAGACATTAGATATACAATGAAAGAATGACTGTCTGGAATTTATTATGCAGCAGATATGCCACCAAACCGGAAAATTCACATAGGGAAAAAAATAAAAAATCACATTGTGCTTTTAGCTCGGATAGGTTGGAAATGATGTAATAGAAGCATTATGATTTATAACAAATTTATGAGCTATGCAGGCAAGCCGTTCTCTAGGGATATATGTGGTAAATGGAGAATACCAGTGGCAAATAGAATTTACATCAAAGCAGTCCTGCAAACCTCAAACACTTATTACTCTATTCATGACCTTTGTTAGTACACAGCAGTAGAATACAGCTTAACATAATGTTAACATTTACCTAAAATGAAACATTTCTGTTTAAATGGTTACTGAAAATGAGATGAAAACTTTACATAAGCTACACAACTTATATTTTTGACATTATGCACCATTATTTGAAAGCAAGTTGCCTTTAAAGGCCAGTGTAATTTTATTGAATCAGTACACTTCAACGCAAGGGGCTTTTCTGATAAAAAATCGGCGGCGCACCTCAAAGGGCATGACATGAAGCTACGTGTACTACAATTGCGGGCTCAGGCAGGTTTTCGGCCCTTTTTTTGTGGGCGCTAGCTCACATAGCAGAGAGCAGCACGTAATTCACAGCTAACAGCAACTCCTGCAGAAATGCAGATTTCTGTTC
>NW_010162082.1:0-20028 GCF_000695765.1 Mesitornis unicolor | reverse complement strand
GTTGTGCTGAACCCAAACCCCAGTTATTTTGTGTCCCTAAAAGGGAAAAAGTAGCAGTCTCAGGGCAGTTTCCAGGGAATTTGTTCTGCTGTTATGCATTTTTGTACCACCAGGCCCGATCTGTGAAGAAATACTGCGTAATAGCAAATACAGGCAATACTAGGTGAAACTCTCTGCATCACACTGACACACATCAGGCACTAAGGATTTCGTACCGACACGTGGCAGAGAAGGTGGGTGAAGGAAGAAGGAGGGCTAGAGGAGTAAAGAGACCATGCAGCAGGTCGCTCTCTCCTTTGCCTCTCTCTGAGATGACCAGTGAAAGTATTTATCACCCCACCTCCACTTGCTCTTTCCAGCAGGGCTAACTTATTCAAGTTTTCTGGGCCTTGCACCTACCCTCAGAGACTGGAGCATCTCTCCTGTGAGGAAAGGCTGGGAGAGCAGGGACTCTCAAGCGTGGAGAAGAGAAGTCTCAGGGGGATCCCACGAATGCATATAAGCAGCTAAAGGCGGGGTGAATAGCAAAGGGAGCCAGGCTCTTCTCAGTGGTGCCCAGTGACAGGACAAGAGGACATGAACACAAACTGAAACACAGGAGGTTCCTTCTGAACGTTGAGAAATACTTTTTCACTGTGAGTGTGACTGAGCGCTGGTACAGGTTGCCCAGAGAGGCTGTGAAGTCTCCTTCCTTGGAGATCTGGACATAGACCTGAGCAGCCAGCTGTAGGTGGCCCAGCTTGAGCAGGGGGTTTGGATCAGGTGACCTTCAGAGGTCCCTTCCAACCTCAAGCGACCTGTGATTCTGTATCTCATCCAGTGGTCCCACCAGCATCTTGAAAGTCCCAACTTCTTCTAAAGCTCCTAGAGGCTCACTGAGCTTTTAAAACACTGCTTCCTTTCTGTATCTACATATCTTAATGTCTGTTTATCTTTGTATCTATGCATCATATCTCTTTAAGCATAAGAAAATCACTTTTGGTTCCCACAGTTGGAAGAGTGAAAAGAAGCTGTGTGAGGTGGTAACAGGCTTCTTAACTTTTGATAGAGGTGAACATATTTCAAAATACAGTTAGATATCATATATCCATCAACATCAGTAGAAGTCAACTGTTTCTTGGCAGCTGGCTTACTGCAGCTGTTTCACATGGAATAAAACTGTGACCTGCTCTGCCTTTCATATGAAAGCGGCAATATATGGTCAGAAAATGAGATTTTCCAACAAAAAAAATTCAAAATATAAATATTTATTCTCTTGAACTTTCAGGTGCTCCCCTGAAAACTGGAAAAATTGAACATTGAAAACGACCTCCTCCCCTGCATCTCTAAGTTGCATTTTTCCCAAATCTTGAAATACATCCTGCAAGAGATTGACACATACGTTTTTCAGCACAACCTTCTTGATCAGCATTCACAGAAGACCCATGATGATTCATTTTGACCACACAAGCCAAATGAAACCAACTGTAGGAAGTTTTTACTCATCCTCAAATCCCATAGGCCTGCTTCAGACTGCAAATTCCCCCTTTTTGGTAGAGGTGGGTGGCAGAAAGAGTCACACAGTCAGCCAGTGACTCCAGGAGCTGGATGCACCATCCTAGGGCACACGAATCAAAGGAAACCAGATCAGAGCATCAAACCTAAATCCTTCTGTCTGAAAAATAAATGGCTGAGTGGGTTATTCCCCTATTATTGCTCCTGCCACTCTTTTAATATTCAGTCACCCAGCAGGAGTCTGAGCAGTTTTTAAGTCTTCATGAAAACAATAGTATATTTATCTCAGACTTAATCAACAAAGGGAAAGAAGGATGCTACAAGGGTAAGCTATTCAAACATAAGTGTAATGTTGGATGTCAAACAATAGCATATTGTAAGTAATACCAAAAAAGGTTTACTCCTATAGCAACATTTAGGGGAAACATATGATAATAATAAAAATTATTTCCACAACCTTTTTACCACTTGTTCCATGTGGGAACGATAAGTGATACTCCTGCTCTACATTTTTAAAGAAATATTCCTCACAAATAATACATTACAAGCTTTGTGCACTGAGCCTCTATTGTACGTCTGTTCTCCATTATTACTTCTCTGGAACATGAATTGTATTACGAACCCCAGTGTGCAAACTCCACTTGGGCTCATTTAAAGCCATTTCAAGGGACTGTTTCTAGCCCTGAGATCTACCAGAATTAAGAGCACAGTTTGGTTTTGAGTCATCCTCCCTTAGTTACCGTTTGAGCACAAATATTCCAATTTGTTCCTTTTTAAATCAACACTGGATGAGAACATTAAATAATATACATTCATTAAATAGGTTGTGGTCATGATCTGCATCAAGGCACTGCCAAGAACATATATATGTGTATTATTGCTCAGTTCTGTGCTCTGGTTTACATTTTTAAGCCTGCGTCAATTTACAGTGATAGTTTTGCAGCCAGAAGAAAGTGGATGAGCAATGAATTACTGTTTTTTTTTTAAAGGATTCCTCCAGCAGCAAAACACATGCCTCTATCAGCAGGCTCAATGAGCAGAAATATTACAGTGTCTTGCATTTCCATGCTTTTCATCAGAGGACCACAAAAGCTTTTGTGAATTTGCATTACATCAGTCGTTGCTGCAGCCCTTAGCAGAGGTAAAAGCGCATGATGGCTCTGGTACAGATGGCTGAACTGATGCGAAGAGCGCTCGAGGGCACGATTATATGAGCTGCAATCACACCTTTGATGGCAACATGGACGTAAAGGCTTGCTCCAGATCACACAGTCGAACCATGGCAAAGCTTGACACGAAATCAACAGCAACTCCTTTGTTCTAGCCTGGCTTCCTTGAGCTGGGTTTCATTATGCTGCCTTCCTCATATCCCTTTATTTTAAGCATTGGACTAGATCAGACAATGAGATTTTTATGGAATGTAAAGTCTTCTTCTCAACTCCCTAAATCATTTTTAAAAGCGAAATGGTTCAGCGATCGTATCTCACGTTACTAGCCTGACCTCACATTTCGATTAACAAGGCTGTTGGTTCTTTCTGCTTGTCCCTGTATTTCACGTTGCTGGAAATAGATTTTAAATATGAGATTTTTGCCTACACAAAGAGCAGCAATTTCAGCAGAGCAGATAATCACAAAGACAGAGAGAAGTGGTATTTTACTCTTCCACTTTTCTTTCCTCTTCATCTCTCTCAGAGTTATACCCAGGTTTATCTGAAGCTGAGAAGCATAAAGGAGCCTAGGCGTTGTTGTTGTAACATTGCTTTCTATATTCTCTTTTTTATTTAAGATTTTGAGTTTCAAATCAAAGCCACGTATTTGCAAGTGGCCAGACCTAAGTGCCCCTTAGCCTTTCCTGGCCTGAGGTTGTCTGGCAAAGGATCTCCTTCGCACTAGGTATTTTTACTGGTTTACTTTTAAATTCAGAGTTGATAAAGGGTCCATTTTTCTTCTACTGTAAATCAAGATGCCCCGATCTTTGGAATTAACTCCAAATTGTTGGTCTGGACTTGAACCTCACAGTGAGTCCCTCCTCTATCCTGGCTGACATTTTCCCATTAATTTCATTTTTCCCTTTCATCCATTCATTGGCTGATGAGCCTATAAATACACTTCATCTGCTTTTACTTTGCTTTTTAAGCATAAACCAATACTGAACACGTTGACTTGATTATGTCCAGAGGCAAAGGCCTTGCATGTCTCTTAAGTCACAGCAATAGCTTGCAACTTGACTTTCTGCTCCTTCGGTCTGTGAGGATAATCATTGGGTCACCTCCTCCTACACCTTGAGTAAACAGTGTCATGCAGAAGAAATGCCATCTTTGAAAAGCGATAAACGCCATCACCACTCACAGCCGAAAGGAGCAGAGGGCAGAAGAGAGCCGGAAAGTGGTAAATAGTGACCAGGTGCTCCCCTGCTCCCTGCCCTGGCACGCTTTGCAGGCTGCAGGAGTTTCCTTCCCTGCCTCCCCAGGAGACCTCTGCCCTGCTCAATTTCTGCTGCTATATAGCAGCCAGTTCTCTCTGGGAGGTGCTGTCAGTTTTACCCAGAGCCTGTCCATGCACTGACATCCTCTACCTAAATTAATGCTTCCTTCCTCTAACCTTAGTTTCCAGGCACCCTTCTTGAATGGAGCCACTTGCTTCAACTCATGTAGAGGTTTAAAACCATTGTGAGGATCCCAAGAGATTTTTTTTTTCACATATAATTCTTCTCTGGTGGCACAGGTTAGATATCTCAGTGATTTGTTAAAGGTGCAGTTTGTCAGCATTTTTGACCTTTTCTGCATTTGCCAGGTGAGATCACCATGGGCACAGCTTGATCAGTGGCCATCATAGCCCTGCCTGCAGCTCTAGTGGCTGGATATGGATAATGTATCCAGTAGCTGCATACAGATAACAGATCACAGCCCATGGCCAGAAAGCTCGTGGGAGTGGCAAAGTATGAAGACATGGGACTAAGATCTTCATCACTTGCAGGAGGCAGCTCCTGCTTGGGGAGTGCTCCCAAAGCTGCTTCAGATGAAACCCCACACTGGCCAGGACCTGCAACTTAAAATTACCCCAAATCCACCAAGTTAAGAAAAAAGTAGGTACAGCCATCTGTTGGAGTTAGTGCAGGAGGGCAGCGCTGAACCACAGGGGCCAGGCTGGAGGTATGGCTCCTTGTCCAGCACAGCCACAGCCACACCAGGATGGCACACACAGGGACAAGCTGCATGTGGCAGGCATCAGGAACATAACATGTACCCTGCGGTGTGGTTTTTTTTCTTCTGCTCTTCTTTTTTTTTTCTTGCCTTGTTCCTGAAAAGTTTTTAAAAAGAAAATAATTGGAAAGTAGCTGTCCTAAAACAAGAAATATAAAAGCTGTGGTACATTATTCGTAAGAATTGCAGATAAGAATCAGATTGTAAAAAGTGGTTCACTTCTGACATTGATTAAAATTACATTTTGCATTACATTTACATTGAAATTACATTTTGCATTATTGTTGCTTTCCCAGATGGTTTAGCAGATTTAAATCCTTCAAAGAAGTTAAGTTTTTTGCTAGCAAACATATTTCAACAAGCTTAATCAAATGCTAGCTCTGATTCTTAATGCAAGCTCTGATTCTCAACAGCAAAAATAACATTCCTCCTATATCAGCAATTACAGGCAGAGAAATCGATCCAAATTCTGGAGAAATCACAGAAAGTTTACCATTGGTTACAGGGAGCTTTGGATTAGGTCCTCATTTTGTATCAAGTCCCAGCCCTGTGTGATGTAAGCATCAGAAAAGACGGTTACAGCCCATCTCCAGATGAGGTTTCCCATGAAAAACAGCAATTTGGGCTCCATGATAGCAGCAATGCCGCGTGCTGCTGGAATAACAGGATGCAAAACATCCTCTGGAAAGTGTGTGAGTGCTCCTTCTCTGTTGGGAGCTTGGCAGGGTGTGTTTAAGCTGCTGCTGGGAGCTTTCCTGTAACTTTCATCAAAGGGGACATTGGGTCCTAGTTCAAGGAAATATTCTAAATCATGCCCCCATTCAGACTTGAAAACTGTAGTTGGTTTTACTTTGTTTAAATTTAATTATGTGATCTGTTGTATTATGGTCATGAATGGCATTAAAATAATCTATCAGTAATAAGCAAACAAATCAAAAGAATGCAGGAAAATGAAAAACGAGGCCAAACTACTAGAATTCCAAGATGAAATGATAAATAAATCCCTTGTCCTTCCTACCAAGTTTTGCAGATTTCAACAGGAGAGGCATATGGAACTGAGGCTCTGACAGGGAGCTTGGCCCCTCTCCCCACCGGCCTCCAGAATACTGGAAGTTTTTACTTCCAGCTGCTTGTCAGTATCTGTAGCACAGTGGCTTCCGTAAAAGAAACTTTCCAAGGGAAGAAGTACTAGACTTGTGCGATTTATCTACATTTTATTGTGTGTGAAGAGAACTTTGAAAGCTCCATAGCTTCTGTTGCTCCCTCCCATTTGTGTGATCAGTACAAGTTGTAATTAACTCAATCCCAGCAAAGCAAGAAGGGCACTGATGCCTTTCCCAGATAACAACAGTCCAGATTATTTGCGGTACTGAATTTTCATTTCCAGATTTTCCCCCCCTGCCAGCACCCTCTTCCAGCAGCATGGAGCACATGCTGTTGCTGTCACAGCTGAGCATGGCTACACTCCCCTCCCCAACCTTGCTTTGGTATCTCCATGGTGAGAGGTCTCAAAAGGGACCTTCAGCTATTCCCAGGGCATTGCCTTAACATAACCGTTGTTTGCTACTTTCTTCCTCCTCTTTTTCCTCCATCCTCATCCCCCTGTAGACCTGTCCTGTTTATCCTGCCCTATTCCTCAAAGTGCTTTCTTCTTCATTTAGCTGCTCCCTTCCTAAATAGGCTTCCCATGCTCATGACAATGGGAGAAACCAATGTGTCTTTTGCCACCATCCCTACCCGAGCAGACACTGCCTGCAGATCCCATTGCACCTTGTAAGCCTGTATGGCAGGGACACCTCCCACTAGGCCAGGCTGCTCAAAGCCTCATCCAACCATCATGGTGGCAGGTTCCTGGGTTTCCCAAAATGCATAATCGGGACTGTGAGTTCAAAAGAAGCTCAGCCTTAACCCCAGCACTCAAACTGCAACACAGATATGGCCACAGGGTCCAGGATGCAACAGAGTATCTCTCTGGGAGAGCTTATCTCATGTGCTTTGAGGGTGTGCATGTCTCTTCACCCAATCCTATGCTTACCAGTGTGTCCTCAGGGAAACAGTTGGGCTTTAATGTACCTGTAGAGCACTTCCATGCCAATAGCACAGCATAAACAGCAGCACTGTTCTCCAGCCGTACAATCACAGCTCGTGAAACAGCATTAAGATCCCATGCGGAGAGAAAGAGCAAGTGCGTTCTCCCACCAACCAGCCTCCGGTTGGCCTTAGAGAGTGGGTGGATGCCAAGTCTGCGGGAAGATTGAAAACACAAAGTACCCAGTATCGATACGTTCTTTCAATATACATAGTGCAGTGGTATGTCACCCAGCCTGGCTGCTCCACGTTATTTATAACTGCCTACGTGGCTGATTCATGTCTCCTGAAAACTTATTTCCACGGCCTTGTTTTGAAAGGAATGCAGTGTCCCACTCCCCCAGCAGCTCCTGCCGGACCTCTCCTTGTCTCATTTATTAATTCATTCCCTGCCAAGAACAGCACAATGATGTAATAACGAAATGTGCTTTGAAATCAACATGATATAAAGGACTTCTGCAAGGCTTCAGGCCGGCAAAGCACTTAAGCACACGCGTGACTTGAAGCATGTGAGCAGCAGTCCCGTTGGTTTCAACAACGCTACACATGTGCTTAAGTGCTTCGCTGGATCAGGGCCCACATTTGACAGACAATTCAGGTTATGCCTTAAACAAAGAACCTCTTTGACACGGGATTTTTTGTAGAAAAACCCAGAGTTTCACGTAATCCTTAGAAGTGAACGTCGAGCCAGTGCTGAGCCCACAGGAGCTGATAGCGAGACTCCCATCGGTTTTGGTGAGGTGGGGCTTTTGCTCCGAGATCTGGAGCTGGATGCATGTTGTGGCTGCTCTGCCCTTCTGACTAGGGAAAAAAAATGACACCATTAGTTTGTGTCAAAGAATCGCAAATAAAAAGAACTGACTTTTATTGGTTACAGGCCATGTATGTAGTAGCTGTGCAGATTTTAGCTGTGTTATTCTTGCAGGAAGGTCTAAAGAAGTGATTCTCTTGTCTACAAATATAGACCTGTCAAGGTTGAACAGTTATGTTCAATGTCATCGTAAGCAAACCTGACATTTTATTTACTCATTTGTACCACTGGAGTGTCAGCTCAGCAATGATTAAAGCTGTCAGTAGAATCAACAAATAGTGTAAAAACACCGAGCTGCCAGTCCAAGTTTCTGTTTCATTGAACATGTTAGTTTGAGTGAAGCTTTGCCTGAATGTTTTGATGGTTTTGTGGCTTATTTTCACTAATTAATTTGCTTGGCTATTATCCTCTGGAGGCAAGCAACATAATTGACAAATAAAATGGCTCTCATTCATTCAGTCCTCCAGAGGAAATCCTGTGTGACTGGATGTGAACTTCCAGCTGATCTGTAATTTTGACCAGAACCTTTTTCTTTTAATGCTGTCAAGGAGCTGAAAGTCACCCATCTAAAGAAGAGATTAATCCAGGTCTAATCTCAGGAAGATAACATGCTTGAAAGAAATGACCTGCGGTGTTTACCTGTAGAGAAAGGCATGCATTACAGATGCTGTTGAAATAGAAGTTGGCAGATTTTACTTCATCTGTTTATTAAAAAGGAAGAGGAAGGGGAAAAAGGGGAAACAAGGTGAAAAAGCTACCCTGGCTTTTCAGACTTCTCAGACCTCAAAGCTTAGCTCAGGTCGGACTGTGAATTTTATTGCTTTGCTCACACACAAAATTGAGCGCTGGAAGCCCTCAGAAGTCAGGTTGAGAAAAATAATTTGCTCTTGCTGCCCATGAGAGAGATTTTTTCCTTAATTATACAGACATAGGGTATGATACCGCTAAATCCAAGATGCATGAAAAGACAGATATGGGGCAATTGGTCAAAACTGGTCGCCAGTGTAGTGTTCCTAGACAAAGAAATAACATTGCCCTCTGTATACTGTAATAAAATAGCTAGGACTTGCTGTGTGACTAGTTTTAAATCACTTCCATGGCAGCTATTGATTTTACTGATGGAGGAACTTGTTGATAGAACTAAAGCAACATGAGCTTTTCACAGAAGAAATGTACTTGCTGTGATACATTTCTCGAGAAATCATTCAGGCAAGCATCAAAACAGTCAATAAAACAATCCTATTTGCATGCAGGCAGGCCTGATCCTGCAGGATCACCCGTGCCTACAGACTGAGCAAGGTCCTGGAAGGAAAACTGTGTGTGGAACAGCTGCATGGCACCACTGGCATTTGCACTTTGCTTCCTTCACGTGCTGACTTGTTGGCAGGACTTGCCCTTTTATCATGATGCTTACATTAGGCCCCATCAAAAATAGATGGTGGAAATATGTCACCGAATGTCTGAAGTTCACAGGCTGGTTTCCACCATGGGAGCAGATAAGATTGCTGTGGCTTCCAGTACTCATAGCGTAAGTACCTTATGGCATCCAGAGTCAAAAGTTTATCTAATTCTTCTCAAAAAGTCGAGAAGCCAGGGAGAACCTAATTTCTTTTTTAAAGTAATCTTAATTCTTCTTACAGTATAAAATGCACTTGCAGTCATTACTTGCCATGCTTCTAAAATCTTCTGGAAAAAATAAAAGCTATCTACACATCCTAAAACAGCGACCTCTCCTTCTACTTACAGAAATGTACATAAAATTACTGAAGAAGGTTAAGTTTAAAAATTAATCCATGTTTTCTGATTATGAAATACTGTTTTAATTTTAGTTTCTGTCCACAATCCTGCCTCACTTATATTCTTGGACCATGAAAATCACAATAACCTTTACAACATGTAAGTGATGTTTTTGTGTTTACAGCTGAGTAAGTAAACACGCCAAGGCAGGGTCACCAAAGCTATTTCCAAAGTAAATTTGGGTAAAGGCTGAGTAAGAATTTTTTTGGTTAAAATTTCTCTTTTCCATGAAAAGATTCAACTGTTTTTCTGAGGAAAAATAAAAATTTATTCATTTTGTACAGATAGAAAAGATGATTTTTGCTGACCAGGTAAAATCTGGTAACAGTCTGATAGCAGTACATGTTTGCATCAGCTATCTACATGCTAATAAAATGCCAGGGAAGAGCAGCCACTGATACCTTTATTCTCTCATTTAGGGAACACTTCTATTTGGTTCCAGGAAAAGCTCTAATTTAAGAGAAAAAATGCCTTCTGAAGTCTACTTCTAAACCATTCTGTTGCACTTGCCTGCCCTCTCCATTCTGTTTGTCTGATGCTTTCGTGCTGCTGCAGCACTTTGTGTGCCGCGGACTCTGTGGTGACATTGTTCGGCATAAGTCAAGTCCTCAGCAGATTCCTTTAAGCCTCACATCTTCCCTCTGTAAGAGACCATGAGCGTGGGTCTTCATTCTTCTCAGAAAACAAGAAGATCTTATTCATATTAAACAGTCATTTTCCAGCACATCCTTTTCATAGTTGTTCTCGTTCTTAAAAAAAAAAAAAAAAAAAAAGAAAATAAAAAAAACCTGGAGAAATTATTTAGTCTGGCAAATGCTCTAACAGGGCACGTTTGGCTTTACCTTAAGTGACCACCTACTCTGTAGGTATGTAATGAAGCTGCAGTATCACGGGTACAACATCTGGCAAAGGCTTGTGAATTACAATTTTCTTTTGCAAGTGGAAAACCATATCCTGCACCAGGTCTCAGTGGGATTTAATGCTGTCAGAGCATACAAGGTTTGTTTTGATCTGTTATGGAGTAACACACGTAGCTTTCAGTTCACACTAATAACATCCCCATGCCTGGGGTATACACCAATCCAGAGGCTACTAATTAAAGGTTAGAATTAAACAAATACAGTTCCTCTACAAAACATATGAAACTTATTAAAACTTAAAAGTGACGTCTGGTTCTCAACATAAGCAAAGCAAAGAATGCAAGAGTATTGTGGAGGGTTATTTAAGCTCATTTTATTTCAGCATATTAAAAATTTCCTGTGTCTGCCAGTTGAGCACATAACATTTTAACATTTCATGTGAAAACACAGCAAACTTTTAAAGAATCAGTAATCGGTCCTGCATATCATAAAATAAATCCCGTTTTCAGTATTACTGTAAAGCTTTTTATGTTATTGTGATCTCAAAGAGGTTTCTTTTGAAAGCTCACAATTTCAAAAGTGGAGCAGCACAACGATGTTGTGAGCCATCTTTTATTTATTTCAGTTACCAGCTGAACATTTTGGGACTAACCTGACAAATACGGGTACTCGAATAAATGGGGTGTGTATCAGCTATTTCAAGCTTATGATACTAATGCAATGAGTAAGCACAGCCAGAGACTCCTGTACTAATAGGACTTGATCTACAAGCAAAAAAACCAACCCCTTTGAGTTGGGGGAGTGACATAACCTGCTAACTTTTACCCTCTTGACTTCCATAAGCCAGCATGGAGGGTATCCTATGAGTGTTATGCAATTTACATGCCCACTAGATCCTCCTATTTACATTTTAAAAATACACCCTCATTAAGCCTTCCAACATTATCTACGATCTTTGAAGTAAAAGCTTTTGGTGCAGATATGCTATCTCTGCTGGCAGAGCCTCCTTTCCTCAGCTGCGAGTGTCTTCAACATGTTGCAGCCTGTACCCTCAGCCTGATAATGTCTTCGCATGGACCTTAATGAACTCATTACTCTTAATGCTGTCGTAACAAGATAGCTTGTAAATGTACTTATTTTTAATTAGGCCTATTCAGCTGTGTGAATTGAATTATATAAGACTAATTAATTAATGTAATTGAAGACCTCATAAGGATAGGGCTTCTCAAACCGGCAAAACACACTTTTGTCAAATCCTTCTGCTCACAGGATTAATTAAGGGAGACCTGGAAACAGCAGCTTCAAAGCTGGTAGAAAAACTTAGTCTGCTGAGAAGTAATAGTTACTGCAAGGCCTTTTTCCTTAACAGTGATTTTTCTCACTACTTCACCTCCGTACAAAGAAAATAAAAGGTAAGACTATAAAATCGCACTTGTAAGCTGTTTAAAATTGGGTTAGGGTCCTATAGCTTCTAATTAAAAGATAAGAGCTGAAATCACTGAACATAGATGTATGTTATTAAACTGTGCACGTGTTGGTTTACAGCCAACACAAACCTTCCTCCCACAGGCTCCTTTTTTTCTTGGATCAAGCTGAAACATTACAAAGACAACACCACCGCACATTTGTGCAGCTCCGAGCACAACGGGGCTCTGCGCCATGGCCGGGGCTCCTGGGCGCTGTGGGAAAACTACTAATCCCCAGTAACAAATGCTCTTAAACATAGCGGTGAGTGTTACACCTCCATTACCAGAGCTGGCCCCTGAAGCCCATGGCTACAGAGCCCTGAGGCAGGGACAACCACTGCATGAGGTTAAACAGAGCTTTCTTCTAGCAATTTAGTGCAATTTAGATGATGTTGAATAATGTTGACTGTGAGATCACTAGTCTCTTTTTCTCCTAAAATATGAGTAATACTCATTATTCTCCTTAATAACAGGATTATTTAAAAAAGCCACTTTTTTGCTTGAAAACACAAAATTGGTATGAATAGTGGGTATGTGTAAGTAGGAAAGGTGAGAGCTCCATATCCCTGTCCCTTTCCTCTCCCTCCCGCTACCATTTCAGCACAGAGACACCCCGTCACCTGAAGTGGTGTTATCTTGTCCTTCAGATCAAGCCTCTGTCTCACCGTGGATGATAAAAATCCATCAGACAGCAGTAGGGTCCGTGGTCTTAAGAGGTAAACAGGATCTGCATTGCCAGCTGGTTCTCCAAGAACTGCTGATGGCTACCTGGACCAAAGGCAAAGTGTTGTGCAATTGAGGAGCAGGTTTAACCATTTCAAAGAAAGTGATAATATGAAAAGCCAATTCAAAGTGTGTGTCCTTTATGAATAAGCAAGGTGCTAAGACTTTCTTCTTCTGACTTTCTCAAGGACACAAATGGAATATCTATCATATACCTATCATAAATTAATATTTATATGCTATTATAGCTATTATCTATCACACATGAGTATCCCCTATAAGTAGTGGACTGGAAATGAGTGCAGAGCTTCACTGGAAGAATGAACGCACAGTTTTCTGAGCCTGTCTCACCTCTGAGAGCCATGACTTCTTCAACCGGAAGACAGACCCTACTTTAGGTTAGAAATTATCAGGAGCTACTCACAGCTACTGCAGCCGTGGGTACCACAGTGGGGAAAGCCTGGTTCCTGGGTGAACTGCTGCAGACTGCCCACATCTGGGATGCTCTGCCCTATCACGAAGAATTTGACACAGAGCTTCCCTGGGCACCATGTCACAATGTTAGCTTTCGGTGGCTTTTCTGATCAAAGTGCCCAAAATAAAAAGAACACTGCATTGCAGCCTGGCAGACTTGTTTTTATGGTATGACATAAGGATGTATCCTATCATATCCTATGGGGCTTGGTAGGAGTGTACGTGGAGATATTTGGGGGTTCAATGTTTCCTTTGGTACCCTCCATGTGGAGGAAGTTCGTACAGCTAAATAAATTCTCCAAGACTTGGATAGCTGACAATCTGACACGGTGACAGAGTATTCACCAATCTTCAGCTCTGTACTAAGTTCTGCCATTCCCTTACTTACAATTTGTTATTTCTTTTCATATTTAAAACTGTCTTAGAGGGGCTTAGTATAGAATGTAAGGTTTGTTTTCTTTTCTGTCCTCAACAAGGAGAAGAGATGTTTGTAGCAGAAGTACTGGTTATTATATTGCTCCATTTTTCAATTCAAGAAATTGATCTCCCAGAGGATAAACATTGTAATAGTTAATAAAACTTGAGAGCCCAGTCAAGGTCTTTCTGGTAAAGCATCAGTCATCTTTACCTGCAGTGAGCTTCAGGAGGTTTTCTCCCCTCAAGCTGTCAGATACATACTGGGAAATGAGCAGCAGTATGTGATGATGAATGTGTTCTTTCTGCACAAAAAAAAAAGAATATTATGCTAAAGCAACTGGCCTCTTAGCCTAAAAGGAATACAATTAAAAATTGTTAGGCAACAGCATTCTTAGCCACCATAACACAAAACAAACTGTAGGGGAAGGTAACGGTGCCTTGCTCCCTTTCAGTCAACACTCTCTCTCTGCCAAGTATTTCTAAACATCGCAGGAATGTAGTTCATGTGTTTCACAGATTATGAGCTACTTTTCCCAGTGCTTTGACCACCAGACACAATGGCATCCAAACACAACACAATGGTAATTCAAACAAGACTGCTGTTCTTATTACATTATAGGTGTAACACTACAGTGGGAAAAAACAGATCTGTGACTACTGTGCAAGTCTGAAAAATGCCATAATGATTTCTACTGTACAGAAGAAAAGTTAGAGGAAATTAAGTGGCAAGATAAAGTGCAACACGATTAGCAGGGCTGAGCCTCAAATCCCTTTGATGGGTATAGTTTATCTTCAGGATGAGCTCTGGATGCCCAGCTGAGTACACAGTCTGTGAGTTGTCTGTAATTGTGATTATGTTGCAGATAAGGGAGCCAAAACCTCGTACAAATTGCATCCATAGAAAGGATGCTTCCAGCTGAAGATGGCTTTACGGGATGAGCCCTGTGATGTGTTCTCCAAAAAAGCAAAGAGGGAAAGAAGCAGGTACAGACACAGCTTTCCTGCAGTACTCTGCTCCTCCAACTACTCTGGCCACAATCCTGGAAGAGCACATACACGTAAGCTTTCCTTATCATCACAGATAGCTCCAAAGTGCCCTCTGATCTCTCCCATAATGCAGAAAATCTCATCCAGGATTAGAGTCACAAACTTTAAATAGTCAAATCATACCACACAGGCACACAACTAAGTAATTGTGGGAGAGAAGATTCTTTAGAAAATAATGCTTAAGACTATTAACATTATTTTCCCTTCCATATCCTTAACCTATTTGTGAACCTTCCACTCCTAAATGTGAATTTCTTGCCTTTCTTTTTTTCTATGAATGGTGCTTCAACCAAACCTTGAACTTCAAATATGTGAAACAGTTTGTGTCAGAAAGCGCTTACCCCAAAGTCTCTGGATTTAATGTAAGCTTGCCTGCTTAACCTCTCAGGGGTCAAGATGTTTTGTAATAACTAGATTTCTCCACAAAGAGAAGGTCAGGTGCTATTGTGAGGACCTCAGGATAAAATCTGGAGGAAGCTTGTGTAATGCCTAGGGGACTGGGAGGAAGAGTAGAAAGAAGAGCCTGGGCATTTCTAGAATTAATTCTAAATCTGGCAGCACAGTGACTCACACGAGTCTGTTCAAAACAGCATTATAATGGCAGCTACCAGGACACATTGGAAAATATCCAAACAGTTAAAGAAAGTGAAATGAAAATTATTAAATTGAAAGCTTTATTTTTTCAGAAGAAATAGTGACCATTTCAGCCCGTCTGAATTGCAGAAGCAACTGATATAATTTAGGTGATGTACCTGTTGACACACAGGGTCCAGGTACCACCTCTTTCTTGCCCTGATCTGAGCCATGCACTACTACCCCTGGGTCACCTGCAGTTGCATACCAGAACAGTATCACTAAAGCCTTCAGAAGCTGTGTGGATTTACTCTCAATTAGCTCTTCTTCTGTAATTTGTATTTTTGTTCATATCTTCTTTTGTCTGCATTTAACAGACATTGGGAAGGTCTTTTCCAGCTGACTGCATTCTTCTTGCAAGGTATAACACTGACCATACACAGCAGAGCTGATGGCACTTTCCATCTCTGGAAAACCACCTTACAAACCATGGGCAAAGGCATTAAATCAATCTCCATTCAAAGTCAGCACCTAACCCTCCATAGTCACCCAGATTTAATCCCTGTCTGTGATCTCGGCACATCTCACCACTCTGCCATGTAGATAAGGACCTACTCACAGCTCCCAGGGAGACTGTAGCTGGGAAAAGTCTTCCTGAAGTGTCTTCCTGAACACACTGCGCAGGTATCTCTCTCCTCACCAAGGCTGTCTAGACTCAAGGAGAAGAACAGGCAACCCTGTGCCTCCTTTCCCAATGGACCTTTTTTTGCTTGGTGTCTTCAGGCCAGTGACAGGCTCAGCTGAGTGGATGTGGTACAGCAGAAGTGGTGGAAGAAAGGGGGTGTGTCCCAGGCCCTGCTTCCCATGTCAGTTTTGCCTTTATCTACAGATTGAAATGAATTTGTATAGAGGCCTGGGAGCAGAGACCAGACCAGCAGGTTCCTCCACTTCCAGTCAGCACCCTTCCCTGTTAAGATTTGGGAAGTAGGCTCTCTTTAGCAGGATCTTCTTCCAGAACCATGAGTTTTGAGTATCTCTGTGCAGTTTCTATTTCTCTAGAATAGCCTTAACCTGGTGGTCAAAGTACTCACCTGGCTACCGAAGCTGAAGTTTCAAGTCCCTTGAACCAAGGAGCACCTGGAGCACACAACTGCCTCCTTCCTGGGGAAGCCTCCGAGCCACTCTGCCAAAAGGAACAAATAGCATCCCTGTTTCCAGGGAAACCCACAATTATTATGGTGTTTATGCCTAAACAATTATTTTTTCCACTGAATCTCACATTTGCAGATGTGGCATTTCCCCTGTCCATGGTCAGCAGGTTCATCACTACAGCTCTGGCCTAGGCACCCACAACCTTCTTGTGTCCCCTGCCCCAGGAGACTGCTGTAGTGTCCACCTCAGCATCCCTAGGGCCTCACCCAACACCACTGAACCGTCTTTTCAGCATGATACTAAACTGAACGCATCTCTGGTCATGTGCAGGAGTTCCCAAACTGGGACCATGCCAGAAAAATTTGGAGTTTCGGATGTTCAATGGAGCTGGGGAGGAGGGAGAGGGAACTTCTTGGGTTGCTGTCATGGATGAAATCTGCACTTCAAGTCCTAGGCTCATCCCTCCTAACTTCAGGTGCTTAACTGAGGTGGTTAAATTAGAAGCCTGGTCATTCCAGAGTCTCTTGACAGCATCTGGAGAGAAAGCAGGAGAAAGTGGGCAGCAGGTTGCAGGTGCCACTCTACTCCTGCCAACTGCTGAGGGAGCCACAGGGCTCTGCCTCCAATGTTGGGAGCCACCAGAGCCCTATTTAGGGAGAAGGAGCATGACTTTGGCACCAGGAAACCCTCTGAGCCTGGTGTCACTGCTCCCAGCCTCGCCCAGCACTTTGGGTCTGAAGGTCCTTACCACAGAAATAACCTTTCTTTCTCCTAAAGAGACCTTCCCTGGCATAACAGACGTCTCAATGTAAGTAAAGTTATCAAATCCAATTCCAGTCAGTAAGGGTCTGCCCTTGTTGGGAGAAAACAGGACAGTGTTCTTCCTGCCAACCGAAAGGTGCAGAAACCAGCTTTTCTGCAACACTCTGCTGCTCTGCAAAACCCCAGTTCAAGAAGACCCAACCTTCCATAACCTGAAACATCCAGATAATTATTCAGGGTTTCCACCAGGGTGGTGGCCAACCACAATTTCATTTTTTACCCCTACACATTTCCTTCCCGGGAAGCCTCCACCCACCATTAACTTCATCTAAGATAATGCCAAAAGAAACAAAGTTGTCTTTTTTATATATATATAAAACATTCAAGCTTCTACCACAGAAACCACCTGATGGCTCAATTTTCACTCTTTCTTAAAAATCCTATGGGTAACTCACGGTAAATACAAAGGCAAAAACCACTGATTGCTAGGTACAGGGGTTGCGGAACCTGCAGCTTTGCCTTAACCTGGCTGGTTTTTTGTCACAGCTGTTTTCTAAAGAAGACATCTCGGCAGAGTAAACAGTTTAAAACAAAGGAGTTTTTGAGGGTGATAGAAATGCCGAGTGGAGGATAAGCCAACTCCCCATTTCCTACCAGCTACTGAAAAATAAGTGGAGCTTTCTCAGCACCGGTTTTGTGTGGGGAACGGGTGTAGGTGTCGAATCAGGGAGGAAGTCATGTAATAGCAGGGAGTGTATTAGTAATATGTACTTAGAAATCATAACAAGGCTGAATCACAAGTTACTCAGCACTTTCCCCATTTATAATCTTGAAAGCTTGTTATGACTAATGCAATAGGCACTGACCTGGCTCAGCATACAGCTCTTTAAACAAACAGACACTGCAGGGCCAAATCACCGCATGCCAGGGCTTGCACCACCTAATTTGAGATGCCTGTTATGGAATCGGGAGTCTAGACCTTTTCCCTGGGTGCTGAGCTCCAGTGGTCTTTGGAGGTGCTCCAGAAAAACCCACACAGAGGAGAAAGAGAGTTTAAGAGGTGTGTGTGAATGCCATGGCTCCCTCCTCTCAGAGCTTGGAGGCTAGCCTCTCTCCTTCAAAAGCAGAAGGTCTAGCCTGCCTTTTTTATGCCCTTAAAAGCCAGCCAGCAGCGCTATGTGTCTTTATTCAGTAATGCAATGGAAGGAGTGCTCCTCTAGCATGTGGGAGACCCAGATACGATGTCCTTGCCTGCCTGCAGGGACAGGGACCCAGGCTCCTGCCCCCTCTGTAGATGGAGGAACCATTGGATAGGATGTTTTAAAAGATGCTGGAGCAGATGCCTGAATTCCTCCTTCCTGAGAAGCACAAAGATGTACCAGCTCTTTCTTCCCAGCCAAGTAATTTCTACTTCTGTTATGAAAAGGGGGAGACAAGGGGTTGTCCCGGCAGGGACAAGGCACATGGAAACCGAGTCTCAGTAGACCTCCAGTCCAAAGCAGATGCCTGCATGCCCAGGTCTCAGAGGCTGCTCTCCCCTGCCCTGGGGCTGAGCTACCCCTGTCCAGTGTGTGGCAATGGAAAACTAAACCTCTTCCAGAGTTTCATCCCCTGTGGCATGGAAAAGCTCCCTAGATTCTTTCTGATTCCTGTTGAAACTGCTTAGGGTCCTCATGAGCCTGGGCTTTATTGATTTACTGCTGCTTACCTCTCTGCTCAGAAAGAGCAACCTGTTGTGTAATGCTGAGGCTCAAACCTGCTTCTGTTTTGAACTGCAGAGCCATTTTGACTATCACATATGCAGAATTTTTTTGAAATTCAAGGAACAGAAATACACTACAATTAAAAATATAAAAAGTATATTTGATTGCGTTCAATTGATGCACTTTCTGGAGAAAGGGGTTAGTGCTACACATTAAGCATATTCTTCTCATGGAAAAATAAGTAGGAATTCTTGTGTTTTGCCACACACATGTTTAGCATTTCAGCAGATAAAATCTGAGTCACTTCCCACTTCATTCATTGCTGATACTTCATACATAGTCTGTGTTAGCAAAGCCACTGGCTCCAAAGATATGCCCATAAATAACCATTTGTAGTACACAACTTCAAAGAGGAAGGAAAGATGCTAAAATTATTTCAGTTGTCTAAGAATTTGCATTGTCTCCATCCCTGTAACACCTGAGCATCTCACTATCAGAATGTTTTTATTCTCACAACATCTCTGTGTGGTCGGGAAGTGCTATTATATCCTCCTTCTTAACCCAGCTTCCTTAGGAAACTAGGTGTATGCAACCATACCGTCCTTCTGCCTGTTAGTCTTCTCACAAAAAAACCAAACCTTTAACCAATTTCAACCCCATTTAACAGCATAACACATGTCGAGCTGGCCAGGACAAACCCTGTTGATCTGGGAGAGGACCATGGCCCCCTGAGCCTGGGGCACAGGTTGTCTGTGCTTCCCTGCAGCCTACACTGAGAGCCGTACAGACTGCTTGGGCAGCAGCTGCCTATCAATCCTGCTTGCTTCTCTGGAAAGTTAGGATAACAGGTTGTCTTCCCCATCTGCATCTATGGGTCAGCATATGCTTGCAGCAGTGTCAATAGCAGCCAGAACCTAACCTTTCCTCTCAGTTGGACTAAAGCCTGCACCTGAGTGTGGCATTGCATCCATATAATGTCATTGCAAAAGGGGTTCAGCATCAACCCTGGACCTGCCATGGGATGTACCAGTATCCCAAATAGTGTGCCCTGTGGCAGGGAAGGTATATGTAGCAGAATCAGGAGCTGGGCCCACTCCAGCATTTCAGATCAGTGCCTTAACAGCAAGCCTGTCCTGGTTCTGCCTTCATACACGGGAAATTAAATATAAAATCAACAATAGAATGTTTTTCTGTAGGGACATCTTTCTGTGCTTTGGTAGTTGTGCATGATACTTAGGTACATTTCCATACTTGGTATGTCCAAAAGCAACAGACTGTCTGCATGAAGCTATTCAAAATATAATGTCAGGCCTTCAAATTGTGTTTTGCTTAACAGCTCTTGTCATTCGCACACTCAAAAGGGCAGGCTCTCAACTACCTCTCCCTAATCCTCACAAGTGAAATGGCAGAGAGCACACATGCATGTGTGATGGATGTTACTTATGTCATATATATCTA
>NW_010162081.1:0-26157 GCF_000695765.1 Mesitornis unicolor | reverse complement strand
GGTTCTGTGGTAGTTTTTCCCAAGGCACTGTCTGTTTTCTGTTTGTATCTCTTAGATCCTATGGAACAGATAATAGCTTTGTCTGCTCAGCCCACTGCCATCTTTAAACAAACCATATGAGGACAATAACAATAATACACAGGAAGAGCTTTCGTCTTAATGGAATCAGAACTAAAATTAAACCATTCACATAAATAAACAGGATATCAGCTGTCTTCAAAATCAAAAACATACCTCTCAGGTCTGCAAATTAAAAATATTTCCAGACTTCCACACTCTAAATATAAGTCATTGTCTAGCACCTATGGGATCTGATAGGGGCACTCAGCCGACAACTGCAGCAGCTAACAATGTTATGAGTTCATCAAAGCAGCACACTTTTCATAGCAGGGCTGGCAGAAAGAAATGCTTGACTTAACACACTTCTTTCAGAAAGTCAAGCTTGGAACATGCGCACAGGTACATGCCATGGAACAGCCAAGGTAGGATAACATGCTCTCTTCTACCAACTCTGCTACTGAGAAGCTAATTTCTAGCAAGAAAGCAAAAAAGACAACTGTGGTAGTAACTTCATAGACTTTTGCAGCAGTATGTTCCAGAGCTTGTCTTTCAGAGTCTTAATGCTGTAGATTAATTTCCTAGGTGCCTTTGTTAGAGGATAATGAATCATTATTTATGTCAAGATTATGTGATTTCAGAAGTCAAAGAGATTACCAGAAAACTGAAAATGTTATATTTTATTTGTTCAATTGGTGCAATAAAATAGTAAAATTATCATTTATTTACCATTTTGATGACAATATTTTTTGAATGTGGCATTGTATAATGATGACTGCATATTTCATATAGTCTGCCATGTAGCGCAGAAAGGCAGTCTATTCTATGTTGGATTTGAGCCAGCATTCTGCATGAACACTTTAGACAAAAATATAATCTGCCTTATGTTATCTAATGATAACCACTTGACATCTGTTTTTGTATTAATAGTGTCATTGTGTGACATTTAAGCAAGGAAAAAGACTGTAAGAATAAACTGAGCAGTTCTTACTTTATTGAGTATGCAATGACATCTATGATGTGACATCAGGAGCAATTATTATGATAGCTATTTATTTATTTATACAAGAGCTCCCTGAAAAGCTTATTGGATGCTCTGTTGGATAGCTCATCTTCTTATTTGTAAGGTAGCTGAAATTTGGCTGGACTTACGTGTCTGCTTTAAAAGACTTGGAATGGAAGAAAGGCAAGAAAGAGAATCTCCCCTTTCAGTTTCGGCATTCAAAGATCAGAAAATTATGTTTAAAAAAAATCCAAAAGCAAACGAGATGCAACAATAGCCCAACTCCTCAATGGATGGATAGTATGGATGTCATCTTTTGGAAAGCTATTCTGTCACCAGATTTCTCCTCCCTATCCAGGAAGGGGAATTGTGAAAAGAAAAAGCCAATAGCTGATAGCAATCTGTGATGGTCACAATGAGTGGGTGAGTAGGCTTCAGAAGTAGAATGATGGGTGAGGCCCTCCTGAGACAACAGCCACTGAGGAAAGAGAGCCCTCTTCAGCAAATGCCCCAGCAAACTCCCCTGTTTAAAGTGAGCATGACATTTATGGTATAGAATAATTCTGTTGGCCTGCTTGGGGTCAGCTGCCCTAGTTTTCACTCCCCCCAGCTTTTGCATCTGGGTAACTCAGAACTGCTAAAGACCTTGATCACCGCATACCAGAGCCAGCCAAAAATAAAACTAAGTGTCTTATCAACTTTATTCCCCTGAAATCAAGTATCGCAGTCTTCTCAAAAATGCAGCTTTCCTGAATAGAAAATTGATTCTATGATTCTTTCTCAGAAAACCAGGACAACAGAGAAAGGAAATACAGAAATAAAGGTGTGAACACTGGTCAGAGAGACATTATTATCTGTGAAAGTACTGAGTTTGTCTGAATTTGTTAGTTAAGGATGTTGAGAAACAACGGAGTGGGTTTTGAAACTTTGATTACTATAAAAATATCAAATTCCAAACTTCTCCTGGAATAGTACTTGTTGTCAGCTACTGGGTTTGACTTAGAAATAGATTAAATATATCTATAACATTATTCTAGATATAAACACTACCAGGGATATATCCCTGTTGTGTCATTGGCCTCCCAGATGTACACTGAGAACATAGCAACAGCTAATGGTACAGCTTACTTATTCTTGGACGTGATAGCTGACAAGTATCTTGCCAAATAACCACCAAAACTACTAGAGATAACACCACATCAGACACGGATTTGATAGTTACTCAGAAAAGTGTAAAACAATCAATCATAGAAGATAAACTCAGATTGACTGAGCATGAGAAGATTTAGTTTAAATAAAATGGAGAGCCAAAAAAACCCAGGTCTAGAACATTGTCAATTTAAAAAGGAAAACCGCAAAATAAGTTGTTGATAAAGTCTGAAGTGCTAAAGAATTGTACATGTGAAATCCAGGAATCCCTTAATTAAAAGTTACAAAAACTACTGAAATAGAAAAGAGAAAAAAAATGTTCTGGAAAGACTTTATAAATGGCTGGATAAGCTTCCATTTCAAAAAGCTATTAGGAATAAGCAAAGAACACTCCAAATATGAAGAAACTTCTAGGAAAAGCACCTTTTGGAGCTCGAAATTCAGGTTTACTTACACCTTAGAAGAAAATTAAGAGCAAACTATGAAAAGTTAATTAGTCATACAAATAACAAATTAAAAAGGATGGGCTAGTGAGTTTGCTTTGGAGTTGGAGAAAGGAGAGACCAGAGAAGCATGACCTGGATTTAAGTAGTTTGCTGTAGTTTCGGTAAAAAGATGATGTTGAGCAGGGAGATAAGAACAGGATGGTTAATGGAAAGGAAGATTTGCGAGAAGAACTCACCACAGCTAGGATTGAAATAGAACTTGAGTCACTTAATGGATTTAAGCCAGGGTTGAGGAGGAGGATGCAGTCAATCGTCACCCAGAGCAGTAAAAGACTTAACATGTGAAATTGCAGGTCCAGAAGCAAAGACTCTATTTACAAATCTTTCCAGTTAAAGTAATGCTGCATGACTGCAGAATAGTAATATAAATACATTGAGTCTGTATTTAAAGATAGGAGAAAAAAGGACTTGAGCAACAAAACTGTTAGACTCAGTGTTATGAAAAGCTTTAGACAGAAGACACTGCAGCAGAAACTTTGGAAAGGTGAATCACAACAGAGCAACTTTAGTTTTACTAAAGTATTAGATTTTTCAAAAAGAAGCTTGATTAAATCTAAACTACACCTCAGTAAAATGTATTCTTTGCCTATTATTCAATATGAGAAACTATTAGTTAAAATGGTGAAAATAGGAGTGAGTCAAATATTAAGATATGCATTAAACTAGCCAAAAGAGAGATAAAATAATATATGTCTATGAAAGAGAAGTACAGGCACAGCAATTTAGCCATGCAGCCTCTTATCAGTATATTTCAGAGCAGATATTAATTCACTCTCTTACCATGGCACGAAAAGCAAGGCTGTGGAATGAATGTCAATCAGAGTATCACAGAGGAAAAAAATCTGAAAGAAACTGAGATTGAGACTGAAAAACAGGTTTAAATATAACCATCCAAATTCAAGATCAGGAACTTGGATATTATGCAATTTTTTGCTAAAAATGAGGAGCTCACCAGCTGAGAATAGTATAACAGGAGAAAATTCTGACCTGAGGAGATTTACAATATGTTGCTACTACTACTGTGTGGCCCCACATGAAAAGCAAACACAAAGTAGGGATGCGCAAGGTGCAGTGATACCACAAGATGAGGCCTTGGGGAAACAACATCCACACACAGTTCTGGCTGCTGGTGTCAAGGAAGATGAGTTAAAACAGAAACAGATATGAAGAAAAACAACTGGCAGTGCTAGGGGACAGGAGACTGTATGGGGAGTGGCAAATACGACTTCTCCAGTTCAGTAAATAAAGGCTAAAATGGACTAGAGCTGCCACTTATAAGCAGTGGAAAGGAGAAGTGCTATTTGAGTTAAATGATATGTTAGAAGGAGAGTAAAGGATATCAAATAGCCATAAATACCCACAGGCTGAAAATCAGACCTGTTTCCTGCCATCTGAGAAGTGACCTTCTACAAAAAACTTCCAGTAGAAATACTGAGAACAAGAAAACTAACTGGCTCTAGGACGGATCAGGATAAATTTGTGAAAGGGCTGGTATGAGGTATATTTGTGAGGCCACAGGACTAAATTCAGAGTCCTAGGATGCATGCTGCATCCTCCCTCCTTCCCCTGTGGAGGAGACTGAGAAGCAGAGCACAGAACAAGGTCCTGACAGATGCCTGTGCTGTTAACTCACAGTGACCTGACACACCTGCAGTCAGTAGATGGCAACTTCAGACCTACGGAGTTCAACATGATAATACAAGGAATTTCCATTTTCCAGTTAGAGTTAATTTCTTAGTGGAGTTACAGAGCATATTAAAAAGCCTGATTAAGTGTCAAGTAATGCTTTTTCTGATTTATACCTTCCCAGAGTCCCTGACGGTTCTTTGTGATTGTGTTTACACACCCATGGATGCAAACACAAAATCTGTAATTTTCTGCACTGTAAAAATGAAACTGCTTCAACTAAATTACACTTCTGTGTGGAAGCAAACTTTACAGCAATTGTTACTGGTCTCCTGATACTTTCCTGTTTAAAACCCAGGTCATCTTGACCTAGCCCTCATCTCCAACATACTCGCTTTTGGTCAGCCAGCGTGGCTCTCCCACCGCTGTGCTGTAGCTCTGCTGAGCAGCCCTGGCATGAGGCTGTGTGTTTCTCCCAGCCCCGGATGGGGAAGTTGATGGCTCAGGAAAGAGGTGATGTGTCTTCCACAGCAGAAGCACTGCTAAGGTAGGGTGTGATACCTGCAGATGATGACAACAAACGTGATGCTTGGTGTGCTCTAATGAGAAGCGTCTACTGTCACACCATCGGTGATACATTAGCAGAGGTGGAGGGTTAAGCAGACATGGAGATTGAACCACCAGTCACCAGAAGTGCCCCAAATCACCACTGAATCAAGTTACCTTGCTCCTACTTTACTGCTAACAGAGGTATCTACAACTATATGTTCAGTGCCTGTCCTCAATTCACTTAAATAATTAAACATAACATTAGTGCACACAGCATGCAGCGAAACCAACTCCACCACCCCCTTTCCACATACACAAAAACTTTCATTCCTCTCCTGATAGGGAAGCGTCTTGTCATCTAGTTTGATGTAGTTAAATTGACATATCTTATTAAAGCTTACCTAGTGGCTGACATTAAATTGGAATGTACTAAAGAGATAATATTGTTTCCTTGATTTACACAATTACTTATTTAAAAACAGAATAAATATTAACTGATTCTGCAAACCTGCAACTTTCCATTGCCAGAGAATTTCTGGACTTAAACTCTTCAAAGAAAAAAATGTCACTTGCATAATGCTTCTGAGTGGGGGAAAAATACAGTTTCAATTTTTTTTTCAACTGGTATAATAGAGGTATTGAGCATGAGGAAAGAAGCCATAAAGACCTACGAGGAAAATAATAAGATTGTTTACTGTTCTAACCTGAGGAAGATTACCTAGAGGTTTAGTCTTGAGTTTTAATTTGGAAAAGGTAGTTGGGATTTTCTCATTATTGGATTCTCTTCTATTGAGTATCCTTTGTAATGTCTAATGGTGTATTTTGAGGGCTGGTGTTTTATTAATAGCAGTGTTTTACTCTTCCAGCTTGCCATCAATCTTCTGTGCAGATGGAAGAGGAGAGCTAGGAACTGGAAATCAGCATCTAAGCTGTATTTTTTTTTTATTATTAAAGATCAACCTGTAAGTAGCTTTTCATACTGTATGTATCAGACATTAAAACCAGATCTTATTAAACTTAGTCCTTCATTTTTCCTAGTAGTATGTCTAATGACATTTCCACTGATAGGAACAGATTCCATGACTCTGTATGCCCTAACTTGCGCAGACCCATTTTGTCAATTTTTCTCTTTTCTCTTTTCTTTTGTATCTAGCATACCTTCATTGTTACTGGTAGCAATCCCTAGCCTCAGGCTATCCAATTCAGGACAGGTTCAAAATCCTTGAACACTTCCATGCTATGTTTTTGTCCCTGAAGTTCCGGATTTTGAAAGGGACCCAGATTGGTGAAGATCCTTCAAGCTACCCTTGCTGTCATAGCAGCATTGACAGAGTGCAATGCAAAAGGTCTCTGCAGAGTCTCCACAGGCAGGATGGAGAGGTAAAGGGATGGAAATCTTCCACTCTCACATGCAGAAGGAGAAGATTGGCACACTTTCTGATTTGCGTAGCCACCGACATGCCTTGTGCAGTCAGAGATCTTGGCAAGCATTCATTATGGTATAACAATCCTGCAAAGCAGTGCCTGGTTCTGTGGCGTTTTTCTATGCTACTTTCTTCTCTAAGGAATAATTTGGTTTGATTTATTTAATAGCAGGAACCAAGAAGATGCACTTATTTAACTTAGGTTTAGCTCAGACTCTGCAATCATTATCAAACTCCTAAATGAACCCAGGGAAAGGCCTTTGGGTGCTGTGTCCTGTCACGTTTGACCTCTACCTGCATAGCAACCTGCCATCGTCCACCTTCAGTTTTCACAAAATAAAAACCCAGTAGCAGATAGTAAGAAGAGGCAAGAGAAACAAGAGGCCCTGAATGAGAATATGGTAAAGCTGATTTACCTCAGAAGAAATGCAAGAGTCATACAGGCTGTTGAGTAGTTTCTGCAGAGACTGCTGTCATTGACTTTTAATTTTAACCTGCCACATACTTTTGCTTTTTCTGTCCTGAGGCTCTGCAACTTGAAAGTGTTATTTTGCTGCAAATATTCATCAGAGGTTGGTGAAAGACCACCATACTAATTAGCTTTACTGGGTCATGTTATGTAGCAAAACCCAGGTCTCTAGGGACAAAAAAACCCTGAAAGGTGACCTTTATATACCTGAGCAGGGACTAATCTTCTAGATGGTAAAATTACTGTTTAATATCCAATATCAAAACTTATTTAGGTGTGCAACTGCTCTTTGCATGCAGTCACTGAGAACTTGTGTAAACATGCTTCAGATTATCAGGCCATGATGATTTTTAGGCCCTCTGAAGTATCACTTGATTTATTTCTCAGGCACAACAATGAACAACGAGTATCTCCACATCTCCTCAGCTCAGGACCGTATTTTCCCCTTCATCTCCATGTGTTTGTGACTGCCTGAGACTGCTCCCAGTGTCTCTGCTCCCTGTTCGGAATGCAGGGGAGTGAAGAGAAACTGGGTGCTAAGGAGGGGTGACTCTGCTTTTCCAATCAAATTACTACATTGTTGTTATTTTTATTTGATTTAATTGTATTGTTTAAGGCACATGGAGGTAGAATGACAGGGAGTTCCTTGTTAAAGGAAATTGGAATAAAAAATAAATACAACTTTGTGAAAATAACCCAGGGAAAGAAGGAATCTCTAGGTGGAACTGCAGTGCACTGCTGCCTGCCAACCCATTTCAACCCTTCCTGCCTGTGAATAATCAAATAGCAGGATTCAAAAAACCCTGAATCCTCTGGGAGCCCAGCAACCCGTGTGTCAGAGGGGCTCCTGCGGCTGGTGACGGCTCCCCATCCCTCGCAGCCTGACGCTTTGAGCATGGCTTCATTATGAACATCCTCATTAACCACAAACTCGGCGCTTCCATCCTCCTCGCCTCTGTGGCAGGGAGGCTTTCTTGTGGGATACGAAATTTTGTCTCTGCTCTCCTCTCGGAGGGAAGAGGTTGATATTTTACCTCCTTGAGGAGACACCAGCCCTGCTGGCATGGGGGCAGTGAGGTCCCATGACATTGCCCCCTCCCCACTGAGCAAAGCCCAGCAGTTCCCAGCGCTGCCTCCCTGTTGGCTCGGGTGCTATTAAATTGTTTCATGCAAAGTCATCATAATCCTCAGGTAAACTGATTTCCTTTTTATCAGATTTAGCTGGAAAACAAAACAATTAATTAAAAAGAGCAAAACACAAGACCTAAATGTTATTTACGCCCATAATTATCTCATTCTAACGGGTATTTTAGTCCCTGTCTGGTCAGAACATTAATTATCTTCATAAATACAGCAAAAGTTAAATAATAAGCACCCAGGGCTACAGAAGCACTGCAATGATCAACCTTAAATGAACATATAAATTTTATTAATGGATGTTTTATACAACTCCATATATTATAAATCAAACATAAAACCTATTTCCATCTTCTATGGTTGCAATGAAAAAGCTTTAACATTATTGAGTATAATTTCTATTAAGTTTAAAACTCCTTTCTTTTTTTGCAGTAATGAGACTGTTATAGGGATAATTTAATCTGGTTTGTCATGTGGCACCTCAGCTTGTTAAGTTAAGAAATGACTATGCATTAATCAAAGTGACAAAGATATGAAGAGCTGAGGATGGGAGACAGTTCTGGTGATACTATTAATTAGTATTTAATTAGAAATTTAGGGGCCATAAATAAAAATTTCATGGGAGAGACATTGGTGCAAATTGCTTTGAAGGTGTGTTGGAGTTGTATGTGCTTTAGGAAAAAAAACCCCTTAATATCACCTTTCCTTCCTTTCTTTTTTTATTTTCTTTCCACGTGTACATAGCAGAGTTGCAGTGACATCACATGGAAAGAAATGAGCTTATATTGGTTTTACTTTTTTCCAGTTATGGGGCTCTGCACTTGAATTGTGCATTTCATTCTCAGGCTTGAACAAAACGGGTTTTTTGAGATGTCTGATTTCTAGAGAAGCAGAAAGAAAGATAAACCCAAAGAGAGGAAAGGCAGGGAATTTCTATTCCTTCTGTTTTACTCGAGATGTGCATCACCTTTCTCTAAAGAAGAACTGATGTCACGACAGTGCTGCTGCAATTCTCTGTACACAGCAACCTCTTCTGTTCATGAGCGGGAGCTTCATTCGTTATCTCACATTACAGAACAGAAACAGCGTTTATAATTATAGCCCTTTTGTTGTTTCCCCCACAAGGTGCTCATTTTGAAATGAAAAATCTCTGCTAGCAAAAGAGAAAATATATCACTGTGTTATGTATTTCAGACTGTTTTCCTGAGGAACAGACTGTAATATTTGTTGCTTTTACACAAGGTTATCCACAGCAAAACTGCTTTTTCTATTCACCAGTCTATCTCTGTCACAACTCATTTATGTGTGAACATGACTGACTGAAGCTAACATTATCCACAAGTGACAAGTGCCAAACACTTGTTCAATCACCCCTTTCCTTAAGATAATGCCAAGGGCCAGCTGTCTGAAGTGGTGGGACAACAAAGTGCAGAGTGACAATCAGGGTCAAATTGAGCCAATTCTCTGTGTATAAAAGGAATTCTGCCTAATAACACATAGCTCTTCTTGCTCTCCAAACACATTAGACCTTAAACAGGGATCTGGCCTTCAAGGAAATGTGTGACTGACATGAAAATGCTGAAGTTTTAAGGTGGTTACTTTAGTCTCTTTCTTCCAAGGCCTTTCATTAAGAGTATAGTATAAATCTGAGATAAAAGGCATCTGATACCTGGGATATTTTGCTTATTTCCAGTGGGATGTTTAGACTGAAGTGTTCAGTGATAACACAGAGTTCATTCTCTTTTTCCTTTTATTTTATATTTGTTTAACAAATCATTTGCATCGGTTAATAAAATTAAACCTGAGAAAAGAATAAGAGGCAGCTCCTTTCAGTGATGCTCCCAATTCCCATCACCAATATAGCAAACTGAGATCCTGAAAACATTTCTTTATATAAAGTCTCCACAGAACACAGCAGTTAACACAAATATTCCTTCAAAATTACCACCTGCTTCTGCACTGCAATACATATCAGATCTGGAATTTAATAAGACATTTTACTGAACTTCCAGAAGATAAAGAGCTGAGCAGTAGTCACTAAAGACTCCAGAGAAATTTTGATACCTTTAATCATTAAGATACCAAATTTTTATGCATTTTCCTTCCTCCATCTCCTAATTAGTAAGCCCCTGGAATTGCAGAGTTGCATGTGAACATCTATCTTTTTTTTTTCTTTGTGGATGGAGACAGATCTACATATTTCAGTAATCAGAAAAGGGTATTTTTTCCTGTGTCTCTCATTTCCCAGCTACCACCTACTTAGCATATTGAATGACCTACAAAAACAGATTTATTAACTTATGTTTCCAGTACAAACCCAAAAGTAGGAGGCTACGCCTGCTGTGTGGGCTATGAGATGTGTGCTGACTTGTTCTGTGGGAATTTTAGTATTTTTAAAATTTTCTGAACCCAGTAAAGAGGATAACATGTTCAGCACTAACTTTCTTTTTTTTCAGGTGCTGGTCTTCTTGGGAGTCTTGCAGCCCTGGCCAGTCGCCACTGGGCAGTGTCCACCAGGCTTGGAGATCTACAAGTGCCTGCCACGACTCTCATCTGGTTCAGTTCTTAACTTTCCCTAGAAGTGAGTACAGAGTCTGGAGAGCTTTGGAGGAGAGAAAAACCAGAGAGAAAAGATCTGGGCTGCCTTAGCTCTCTTTTGAGGCCAGCCTTGGCACAACTCCACACATTCCTAGAAAACCCTGGTTTGTCTGCACTGTGGCCAGATACGGGTTAGTGCAGAGTGGGCAGTATAACTGAGATCAAATGAGGATTTGGGTGCACTTTACTGAGTCCAAAACACCTCTGAGAGTGTTGGTCTGCAACTGACAGGAGTCGATGTGCTTTGGTGGTAGGGACTCTTGGTAGACATGGCATTTCAGAAATTTCCCTCACTCTTTTATGGCTTTTTGTGTAAGCTTGCATGCTCATTGAGGGTGCTTCCTCTAAATGATACGGTGCTTCTGTGTGTTTCTCAGTGGACAAGGATTTAACCTTGGTCATATTCTTGCTCAGCTAATGAAGGGGCTTGTATGATATGAGTATTCAACAGCAGGATGCGAAGCCTGGTCTGCCAGCTCTGAAAATTTTGGTCTCCTGTGCTTAGCCTGGGTCTTTCCAAGACAATATCAGAACATGCAGCCCTGCAGGAGGAAGCACCTTGATCAGGGTCACCGCTGTTGGTGGGTTGTCACAAAGCCAGTGTGACTGGGTTTGAACACAGAGAGGCTCCTGCTGGGGGTTATGACAACAGGCAGTACAACTGCACTGCTGCAGACAACATCTGGAGAAACCCATTTCTCTCTATTGAGGAAGGAAGGAAATCTCAAGAACTCAGGCCAGCCCTTACAAATACCATCCAATCAGTAGTGTCTGGTGAAAAACTTAAATAACAGTATAGAAATTGTATCTATGCAGGTGAAAAGGATTAACAAACATCATCTAAAGAATTTTTTAAATCTCACATTAGCAGAGCCCAATATATTGGAAAAATGCACTACTTGTCTTGACAGGAAAGCATAAACTTTGAGGATTACACAGAACACACCATACAAACACAATTCAATACTTAGAACTTCTATTGAATCACACATCCAAGGACTTGCTCTGTAGATTATCTTTACAGTTCTCTCAGTTAGAGAGGGTCCATGGTTTAGGACCTGTGCAGAAGCATCACACTTTCATGGTGTCTATATTTCTGAGTAGGAGATTCTCAGACTGCTCTTTTTCTTAATAAAAGTAATGATTGTCCATGTAGCATTTCATTGCATCATTAATAGATACCCTCAACTCAGCTGTGAAAATTAAGTGCTTAATAAATGTAGCCCTATTTAGTATTTTTGTGAAGCACACATTATCAAACTGGGAGTCCATAGATTATGACTTTCCAACAACACGGGGAAAAGAAGAAAAATGAAAATAGAGCACTAGGCTATCTTTAGGGTACTGCTTAGGCAGTTTGCAGCAGACATTGCATGACACAGTTGCCTTCAAAAGTAGAGAACTGGATGTGATGGCACAGCAAGTACCTGCCAACCGTCTGTGTCTATGAAGTTATGTTATCAGAACAGCTCTAATTATAATACTAGAAGAATTTATACGGACAAACAAATTATACCTTTCATGAGCTAGTAAAAAATTTCTAATTGCTTCTCTAGTTCCAGAAAACATTTCAGTGTACACTAGATTTTGACAACCTTCCATGGTTTTAAAATTGTATTGCGGAGCAAACACCTCATGTACATATGAAAGTGCATGGTCTTCTTTTTCATTTATTACTGCCTGCTTTGATGTATTTGATTTTCATGCATTTCCAGCAAAATCTGGAGTGCTCAAAAAAGGAACAACAAAATAAGCAAGAACCAAGGTAGTCTCTCAAGTTCTGCACTTGTGTTCAGTCAAGTGATGGAACAACATCTGGATACAAAACCAAGCCAAACCTGCTTTTCTGCAGCCACTCCAACATTAACCAGGGCTCATTAACTTCACCAGGCAGAAGATGTGATACAGTGATCTCCAGGCCTTCAGAAGGAAAGCAGGAACATCACTGAGCACAGCCCTCGCACCGTGGCTGTGACATGGACTCTTCGTCAGGAGCTGAGCCAAGGAACATTTCAGCATGGGCATCCCTCTGCACTGTGATGCTGGGGACGCTGAAATACTCTAAATGGACTGTTTCAGTTCCTCTCATTAATGTTTTTGCATTTTCCAGCTTTTAACCAGTGAACGCTCACAGCACTTCTTAGGAACAGGCAGAAGACAGAGCCAGCACACGTGACTCCATGTAAGGGGGAGATGTAGACAGCAGGCATGGAAGTGACAGGACTGTGTCACACATCTGGAGGCTCTGTGAGACCAGTTACGTGCCTCCTTATGCCACTGCACATCCACATTATGTGTACATACATCACAGCCTAGTAAAGTCAGACCTTATCTTTCCTCTGCCAATTGCGTATGTAGTCACGGGCTAAAACACCAGTCACTACACTGAGCTATTGTGTGTCTTTACTGATTTTGCCTGGTGTGATTATTATGCTGTGAACACAGTGAACACTGTTCGAAGGTCAGACAAAAGCACAAAGAGAAGTAACACAACAGCAGAGTCACAAACATTATCTTGCTTTGATAGTTTGCCGATAATAAATATCTCCCCACTATCATGTTAGAAAATATGCTGAGCTTTTTATCTATCTATCTATCTATCTATCTATCTATCTATCTATCTATCTAATCTATCTATCCACACTTTTCCTTACGTCTTTTCAGTTTTACTTTTACATAACCCTTTTCTTTATGTGTTCCTGAATTTGCTCCCCAGTCCCTGAACATGCAAAGAGATGGGAGGGGGAGTTTGCGTCAACTCACCAAGACAGATTTCAGGCTCCTGCTCCTTTTCGTATCACTGCATTCTGCAGCGTGCAGCTTGATGTACTGCCAGATAAGACAAAACATAGAAGAAAACACTGTCAGGGAGTGGTGACAATCTGGGTGAAAAGTATGCTTTGAAATAGAAGGAGGAGTGGAAAAATAAAGCAGGGGAAAATGGGGAGGGGAGGTGAGTTTTAGAAATTGCCCCAAATTGCCTTTTCTGGAGGCAGGGGAGCTATTCAAGAGGTCATTAGTAGTCTGGAGACAAATAAGAATATTTTGAGGATAAGAAGCAGTGGATGTGGTAATCCTGCCTCTAGCATCTCGCCTGAGGCTCAGGGAGCCTAGGTACTGCCTAGGTTTAAAATCACTGCGAGGATGTGTGGTCAACCACTATTTTAGGGTATGGCTATGGTGGAGTCATCAGTAGCCAAACCTGTGCCCACAGTGCCATAGATGGTTTCTGCCTCCTTTGATGCATGCAGCCACCTTGGGATGAAGAGAGATAGATTCCCCATGGAAGTATCTTACATTTCTGAAGAGCTCACTAGTGAGAAATGAGAGAGAAAACTATTAGTCCTCTGAAGACAAATAAAGGTTTTCTAAACCACATCAAATAGAGATGGGCTTGAGCAACACTGTTCGCATTTTCTAGTTCTGTGTAAGCTTCCAAGTTGTCTCATTCTGGGCCCCTCTCTCCTAACAGGTGGCATGAAGCCAAGAAGCTCCACTTCATTTTGATTAATAATCTATTGAAGAAAAGATAAGTACCTCTTCCTTTTCTAAATATTATTCTGAACTCCATTTCTTAAGTTTCTTCATCTGGGAATGGGAATATTATTTTCTTCACAATGTATTAGAGCTAATTAATGAGTGACTGCATGTAGTTACCTATACAATGCAAGGTTTTACTACATTATATTTATTCCTGTCACATTTTTAGGCTGTGAAAAATTCCGCCTCTTTTCCACTAGAGTTACCCAGAGGTGAACAAATAGAGCCTATCCTAGAGTAAGTTGGGACCTCAGAAGGGTTATGGCAGACCTCAGCTATGGACCTCTGAAAGTTCTAATACCTGTCTCTGTATGGCAAAACTACATCTAAGTAATAGGGCTAAGGTCAGTAGAAATACAAAGAAATCATTCTAAACTCAAGTAACTTTCATATGTATTATCTCCTTTCTATGTATTTTAACAATCCCATGAAATTCTGGAGTAACATTGTATATTTCTAATGTATACTACATGGTGGTTAGAAAAAATGTGTGGGAAGGTTATCACTTTCTCTCCAACTCCAGAGTGCTTTGCCAAACATGCTCATCATATTGGCATCAAAAAGCAATGGTTTCAATGCTGGAAATGGGATCTGAGAATTGACTGAAGAAAATGAAATTTAGACTGTACAAAACTGAGGACTCTGTCTGTATACCAATTCCATTTGATTTTTTTTGTGTTTACATCGATGTGAAAACACGATGTTAGCTACAAGGCTTGCCTGCCTCTTTTCTATCTTTATCTCCTTGTGTATGACAATTCAGTCAAGTGACGGTACTGAGCTGGCAATGAAGAGTCATTAAGCATTGGCAGTCCTTTATTCACAGAGCAACATGATGGAGCAGAATTTTGGTTTGGGTTTAGAGGAGCTGGGCTGTTCAAGCAGCCACCTCTTTAATAGGGAGTTCCTTCTCACGGACCCTGCAAGCCCACACTGCAAGGTACTTATCTGTGGTTATAGGTCTTTATATTTAGTGAACTAAATCCCACCGTCTGACCTGACCACTTTTGTAATAAAGGTCATAGGAATTCCCTGAATTAGTTAATAAGTTGATAGAGGAACATATTTTCTTCCTCATATCAGAGCCTGAGCACCTGGACATGGTGCCTTTCCAAGAGACATACCTGACCTGCAATGCCTCACCCATGAGAGAGGGTCTTGTGTCCCTCTGAGCTCCAGCCATGGGGCAGGAGCAGCCAAAACCTGCTCTGTATGATGGGCACCTCCGGGCTCTGGGGAGGAGGGAGCCTCTGTGGGCAGCAGGCAGGATGGGCTTGGAAATGCCAGAGAGGCCTTGGAGGGCTTTCCTTAACAAATTGAACTTTTTCTGGAGTAAGTCTGAAACTTGTTCAACTCTGAATTCTGTTTTATTTGCCAGCATTGTGGGACACTGAGCTGACCCTAATGCACATGATGAGAAAGATTTCTCTTTCATGTGTGATATGAAACATCACACCACAACAGAGTTGTAAAACTCTGGCAGAGTTTCAGTGACATGAACAAGGCAGAATTATAGAATCACAGAATCATTTGAGTTGGAAGGGGCCTTAAAGATCATGCAGTCCAAGCCCCCTGCAGTGAGCAGGGTCACCTCCCACCAGATCAGGTTTCCCAAAGCCCTGTCCAACCTGGCCTTGAACACTTCCAGGACGGGCGCATCCACAGCTTCCCTGGGCAACCTGTGCCAGTGTCTCACCACTCTCACAATAGGTTCAGACATCAGTTCATTTCTCTTATAAATTTTTAAGAGGACTCACATTGCCAGGTAATTGTACTAAGCGTCTGAGCCAGATTTGGGTCAATGATCCTGGAAAGATGTAGTACACAAGAGGAAAGCTCCTGTGCTCGGGGAAGCACTCTTTGGATGTATAGGCTGTCTTGGCCACTGAGTCAAGTTGAGTTGCAGGTCAGCTTTTCACAGAGGATTCCCAAATAATTCCTCCCTCTTCTGACTCATGGCTGTGTGCTTGCAGACATGAGCTTTACCTAACCAGGCACTGTAAACCACTTTCTCCTGAGCAGGCTCTGTCTTGTTCTTTTGCCATCCCCACAGTAACTTTCTCTCACTGTCCCAAATGAATGATTCGCCATGACAAGGGCTGCCACATCCAAACTTGTAACTTCCATGTCTCTAGATAAGGCTCAGGTGAAATACATTGCCATGAAGTAATCTATGGTTCTCAGCCTGCTGCAACCACGGTCTGCAGTGCCAGGTCAGGGGGGAGCTGCATGTCAACTCACTGTTATACAACACTATGAGCTTTGGAGGTGCTTTTTTTTTCTGCAAATGTTGATAAAAATATACCTTCTTCTCTTAGATAAAATAGTTCTTGCTAGGCTCTTAGCAAATATGATTGATGATTGGCAGTCTGGCATTTACTAAGGGTTGTCTCTTAGAGTATGAGATAAGCACATATTCCACTGTTTCTAGAAACAGCTCTTCAGCTTCTAGTTTACACCTTTAAAGAAGCAGTCCCCATGCCAGATCTGCACTAAGCATTACTTACAGTAAAGTCTCCTATGAACCCAGCTCCCATGCCAAACAAGACTGGAAGGGTCATGGAGGACAGACCCTGCTGCCTGAAGCAAATGCATCAGAATTTATTGTTTCATAGAAAGATTAAGTGAAATGTAAAAACAGCTTTATATCCCTAACAGTACAAGTAGATGTTAAAACATCTCACTCCAATGGTCGAAAGAAATTTGTTGCTAATTCCTTGATCACTTTTTTTTTCAGGGATAGTTATTATGCATTTATTTTTAAGTTGGTATTTTCTCTTAGCTGTAACTCTCAATTCTTCCTCTTGGCATTGAACCACTCTCCTTCCCAAGCTATTTACAGAGAGTGGCCATGTCCCTTTGTCCTCCAGCAAAGGCAAGAAGCTGGGAGCCCGTCATCTGGGGATGTCGCAGTCCTAAGGAGTCTCGCTCTGCCTGACTCCCATCTGAGCTTCTTCACTAAACAAAGGAGACCAGACTATAGACATGTTTCCACATGACACCTCTTCAGTATTAGACCCTCTAGCAGGTACTGTATATTTCCCTAACTCTAATGATGCCATCTAAGGTTGCATCTTTTTTCACAGGTCCATTATATATATATAGCTACTTTATGCTCAGCAGAGGGTCTCAGGACTTTCTTCTGTTGCCAGCCAACAACATTATGGAAGAAATGTTTTTCCTCAGTGAGTGGGTGACCCTGTGGGTGCAGCAGCAAATTGCACACCATATATGTTAGTTCCATCCACAATTTCACCTGGTTCTTCCTCAGAGATCTTCCCATCCCCATCAGTGCCAGCAATGCTTCCTACACCTCCAGCAGCCACCACCCAGCCCACTGTAATTTCTTATTCCTCTTTTGGACAAAGAATGTCTTCACAAAAATAGCAAGAGGAAGCTGCTGCATTTTTACACGCCTTTCCATTCGCATTTGCAGCCTTTCTGCCAGCACACAGTTCCTCTGCCTCCTCCTCCCCTGACACATGAACACACATTCCATTCCTCCATACATCCCTAACACAATAAAACTTTTTTCACCAAAATAATGGCTAATACCACAGCTTGGAATTTATATTTTTACTGTGTAATCAAAGTCCATAAGCAATCTCACAGAAACCATTTGGCATATACCAGGTTTAGGGAAAAAACATCTTTCTTATATGCAACAAAAAGAAAAATGCCAAAAATCTGCCCCTGACATCTCTGCCTCCTCAGATTTGTATTTCAAGTATCTATTTAAAAAAGAAACAGCTGAAGAATGTCTGCCACTGGAGACATTAAGCCTGCTGGGAAGTTAAGTTCCCAAAAAGTTATGAGCCTGCTAGGAATGAAGTAGTCCTGGAAAAGGCAAGGTTAGGATCTCACTTACCAAGGTTGGCATTTCTCATCCATCTCGGATCAGTGGGTAATCCTGCTTGCTCAGAGAAGAGTGGGAAGATGGAGGGAAGGAGCCCCTCACAGTGGTAAAGTGAAGGTAAAGACAAGGAAGACTGATATTTGGAAATGTTTACAGATGCTACAAAAATGAGTCCAAGATCAGCCTGCTTAGGGCCTTCTTCTCCACATACGTTCTTCTTAATGGTGGTGGTATATCCTTCAAACAGCAGGCTATGAGGGACAAGGCAGAGCCCTGCAGCACTGGGAGGACACGGCTCTGTCAGCAAGACAACACAGGAATACATGGTGCACCAGCTTGTATATGACCTATTTGCAGCACCCAGGCTCTTGCTACCTGCCAGCGGTGTCTGCATGCACCTATGGGCTAAGAGATACACCGAGTTTTGCCATTAGCTGCATCCCTAGCAGTGGTTATACCCCAGGCAGAGTACCTGAGCTGCTGGCATCTGCCATTTCTGTGTTTGCAGGAAAGGGTCTCATGTCAACATCACACCACCATTCTTGCCACAGAGTCTCTGGGCAACATGGGCACACAAGAATCCAGTCAAACACAGAGGCTACAGAGGCTCACATCTGGTGCTCTACAAGGCCTTTGCAGACATGGACTGATGTTCTGCCTGAGTGCCCAAGAGCACCAGTTCCCTTCAGTGACACTGCACACACACCTTCATCATGTGTGATGAAAGCCAGGCTGGAAAGAGCTGGAGCTCCTAACCAGACAGGCATGGCTATACTAGCTGTACCTCAGGCTGCTGAGAGCCAGGGGTCAGTTTCTCCCACCCAGGTGATGGTGGTGAATGTGTGCTGTCTGCCTCTGTTGAACAAGCCAGCAAAGTGGGCTCCAGGCAAGAAGTCCACCTCCCTGGGGATGCTCCTGCTTCATGCTTGCTGTTGTGGGGTAGGTCAATACCAAAGTTGGGGGCTTGGTGTCTTCAGATATAGCTGTGTAAGTGTATGCAGCAGTGTACCTCCTGCCATGTACCCTGAGATGCCAAGTGGGACCTTCATTAGTTTACAAGGGATTTCTGTTGCAAAACATGTCAGCATTAGTGATCTCCCCAGCACAGACTCATTGCTTCTTTCTTGCTTTGATGTGCCTTACATAAACAAAAAAAGCCTAACATGAAAAAAAAATCAAAGAGCAAATTGTCAGACACTGCAAGAGCAGGAGGGCTTTTGGAATGCCTAGTCTCCTCCTCTGAATAGCATAAACTGTTATTTTTCCTCCAGATGTAGTTTCAAGTCTGGAGTCTGGGCTGATACATCCAAGCATATATCACCTGGTACCAAGAATGGGTATTCCTGATGTCCTGTGTGCTCTACGGCTAGGGATCCATCAGCTGAGCATCTTCCTGTGGGAAGGCCATGCTCTCCGGCTGTTCCTGTTGGCCAAGTCCTAAATTCCTGCTCCTGTAACCAGTGTAAGGCAAAGCTTGAGATACAAACCCATCTTCCCAAGCACTGGACAACTTCACTGAGTCTCATGGCAGCACCGGACATGCCTTAGCCATACATCTGTCATCTTGGGAAAAGTCTTTGTGTGTGTGGCAAACAGTCATGATGTTGTCATTTCCTTTCTGGGTCCTTGTAGTTAATGTTGTGCATGTCCTGTTTTTCATAATTGTGTGATAGCTGGGTCAGTGTGAGCCCCAGTCATCAACAGCAGAGTTGAACATAAGAGGTCTGATACAAAAGGAGTCCAGTAACAAGTTTTGTGTGTTCAAGGTTTAATTGTTTAGCATTCTTTGTCCAGTGCTTGTATTATTTTCTTCTGTTACACAACAGTTATCTTCACAGAATAGATTAGATTTCTATCAGACAGAAATGACTTAGTCTATAATTAACCACTAAAATTTATATATTGTCTCCATATCCACATGTATAGACACACACACAACAAACGGCTTGACAAAAATGGACATGAAGTGCACTGTCGTTTCCATTACATGTGCCACTGAAAATACTACACGAAAATGTATTCCCATGGTACTATAAGTGAAATGAAAGATAATGGCATAGGAAAGAAAAATGAACAAAAAATGCTTGCTGATCTATGCTAAAACACAAAACTTAAGGGACTGACACTGGCCAAAACAAAATTCTGAAAGTAAATACTTAAAGGAAAAAACAGGCAAAAACTTTACCCCATTGATTTTAGCATGAAAACCTGAAAAAAAAATGCACTGTAAAAAAGCAAAGTCAACTAGAGCCTCTGTTGCTGTCAAAATTGCAGAGTAGTTGTGTACAAAATGAAACAGAGAGGACACGCCTGTATCCCAGCTGCTCTAATACCCAAACTATCTGTCTGCTTATAATTACAGTGCTTAGAAAAAAATGTAGAATATAAGAGGAAAAAAATATTTTTTCTCTGGACATTATTTTCCTATTGTGTGTGGCTCATTTGAATGATGGTGTATTGTGGTTAATAGCAGAGGATTTTTGCGCCTGGAATAATGAATGACTTGACTCCTAACATAAAATACCTATGCTCACCTTCGGCTTCCATTAAGAAAAAGACGTTAAACACTGTGGTGATATACTGCAGCAGCAGAGAATTTCATAATAATCAAATAATGTGATTCCAAAGGTCCCGCTGGCATCATCTGTGACACTGCTGTAGCATTACTTAGTTCTTCATTGTCAGTGTTGATAACTTTTACTGAATTCAAATGTAAATAGCATAAATAAATTCCAGATTAAAATATGCCAGGAAATTCTCTCCTTTAGAAAAATAAATATTTAAGTCTTAAACAAGCTGTTTTCTTCCTAAAATCTTTGCATACAGTACACAAACAACTTACCACAGGCTAAGCTGAGATGTGGACAGGCAGGATGCTGCTGGCTGCTCTGGTAGCCACCCATGGGGACAGTCTCACTGGAGGGCAGATGCACACCAGCATCTCTTCCCACTCAGGGATAAAGTTGCTCCACGTACACCACAGGCAAGAGCACACTCACAGTCTGTAATCAAGAAACAGCTGACATGGTCTATTTGCATGCCCAAAATTACTTCACAAGAACTTTGTGCTGGAACCATATTCCAGGCAGATATTTTCCCTGGCACCACAGGAGATTTAATTTCCCTTTTGTTCCCAGCCTATTGTCCCTCCCCCTGCCCTCTCCCCATCAGCGTGCTGATGTTTCCAGTATGAGACTGCATCTTCTTTCTGATTCCTCAGATCTTCTTTCTGATTCCTCAGTTTCAGACATGTGTGGAAGGTGAGCACAGTATTGGCCATGTACAAGGCTCATGCAGTCTCATGGGAGAAAGATGGAAAGTGAAGGTACTCTCACTTCGTCCTGGCTGAAGACGTGTGCCACCAGCCCTTCTCCTTGCATGATCCACCATGCAAGGGTACTCCTAGTATACCATTCCAAACAAGGTGTGCTTGCGTCAACCCACGTGCCTTCACAACCTGTTCCCATGCAGAACTGTGTTAAACCCGGTGTGTCCAATATACGCAATATAGATTTTTAAAAAGCAGAGATGAAGTTAAATCATTTAAAGCAGTCACATCCTTCCCTAACATTGCAGGGCTGTTCCTTTCAGTTTGAAGCTGACAAGCACCAAGTTATGGGCTTTGCACACGTTCTTGGCATATTGTTCCACTTTCACAGGCAGGAAATATTTTTCTGATCTTCATCTAAATTTACTCAAGCTGCTGTTCCCACACTGCTGATAAAAAAATTCTTTGGAAAATAGTACTCTGCAATAGCTACTTTGCAGTTTTCCCCCTCTGCAGGCCTGGAATGTGGTGATGGGAAGACCCTGCCTCAGAAGTGTGTTAGCACTGAGGGGACATTGCTGTCGCAATCAGTGCTGAGACCAGCTGCTCACGTAGACATACTTGGCCAAGGCAGTTTGACTGTAGTTTGACTTCAGTGTAGCCAGCAGGGTGTTACAGCAACATGAAGCTCAACACAGGCAGAGAGCCTGACTGAAAGTAAGTGGTGAGTCCCACAGCTAATCTGGTTAGAGCTCCTGGGTTTTGCAGTCACTCTGCTTGTTTCATCCAATCTAATTTAAATTGGCCAAAGCCAGCACAGATACATTCAAAGCTAGAGAAGCATTGAAGAAATTCCTTAGGAAGAAGGAGAGCCAGTTCCAAATGTGACTGGTATTTTTCTGATGTGAAAAAGGATGGTGCTGAGAAAAATGGAGAAAAAAAGAGTTTTGATTGCTTCAGTTTAAAAAAAAAAAAAAGTTGCATTTTTCTGAAGTTTCATTCTTGTTATCCCTTCTTTCCCATATAGCATAACTGTTTTGAACTAGAAGATAGAATACAGTTACAAATGGGAGAAAAATTTTATTTGCAACTTTTCCCTTTTAGATAACAGGTATTTCTCTGTTCTTTATACACCTTGTTTTGATGTCTATTTGACTAACAAAAAGTGCTTTTGAAAATTAGTCTTTTGGAGGGCTGATATTAAGGATTCCCTGCCCGGTCTCACATTTCCTTGGTGGTTAACCTTGACTGAATGACCTTCAGAGTTTCATTAATGGCTGTGCTTCAACAAGCTTCAATGCACGCAAAATTCTGCTTAGCATTGAACTCTGTCGATCTCTCTCCATGTTGAAGGTACAAAGAAAGTATAGGCCATAACCTTGTAATTTTCCCTGAATAAACTGAAATAACTTTAATTTTTTTCCTCAAGGCTAAAATTATTAATCTCCTCCAAAGAGGAACCTAATGCAGAGATGTTGCAAAAGAACAGTTTCAGTTAGGAAAAAAACTTTGGGGGTGGAGGGATGAGATATGTTTTTTCTATGCCTTTCTAGAGGACTAATGGGTCCTTTCTGGTTTTCTGTTGCTTTCTTGAAGATTGCTGTTGTAGCTCTGTTCAGTCCCAGGATGAGCTGCTCAAAGCAAGGACAACTGGCAGAACTGCTCAAGATACGACGTTTTCCAAGAGGACCTGCTGTCCTCAGTTTTAGTGACACAGCAGCTGAGAGCTCTCCAGCTATAGGAGCTCTGATGCAAATTCCTGGGACACCAATAGGCTTAGAACCCTAGAACTGAAGGCTGAAGTACAGGTTTTTCCAAAATCCCAAGCTGTTCCCCTCAGACCCCTTTCTCCCTCCATAATAATCCAAACTCCCTTCCCACAGCTATAGCTCCTCAAACAGGGTAATAATGGCCAGAACTGTTTCACTACCAAACCCCAAAGGTGCAGGTCATGCCTGCTCTGTAATTCCAGATCAGAATACAATTTACAGACACATTGTCTTCATTGAGCCACTTGGTGGCCTGTTCTTCATTTTGACGTACCTCTTAAAGGCATGGACATAAAAGATCACATGATGACTGTGTGGCACTGCAGCCTGTGACAACACACATGCAGATAACAGCCATGTTCTCTTGCAGTGGTAAAGTGTCAGAGGTTCGAGGGGAGGAGGCAAAATCAACAAGCTTTTCCCATCCAACTTAATGGTTCTAGTAAAAACACAACCTGATCCAGATTTCTGAAGTGTTTTGAATAAAAACTAGCAGTTATACAGCCACAGCACTTTGGAACTCTGTAAGGACTAAAGTGAAATAAAGCATGGTTCATGTTCCATCACATCATCTCAAAAATTTGAGGGTTTGCACAAAGAGAAAAAACACTTATGATTTCAGATCACCAAAACATGAGAAAAACAAGATTTAATCAACCTGCTTCTTCTATTTTTCCATTGAAAATAAAAGTGCATATCAATGCTGAATGCCAGTAATATGTGCAGGCTGAATATCTGAAAGGAAAGCCTTTAGTACAGACCTGGGCTTCAGAGCTTTTGGAAGCAGTAGCTTAGCAGGGTACGTCAATAAGACTTGTAGATCCATTTACTACATCTTTTAGATCAATTTCTTTCTGACGTCTTTTACAACATTTAAAACCTGTGGAAGCTCCAAGACATTCTTCTCCTGTGGTGCCTTTAGAATAAACCGCTCAATCATCAGAAAACATCATCTATTTTCCTTCACAGCCACTGCTTATGACTGGTGTTTTAAGTGTTATTAAAGCAAAGCTAAGGAGCTGAATGTTGGAAATACAACAGTAGGTAGATCTTTCCCAGGTTCCTTCCTTTCTCTCCATACTGCTGGTTTTGGGTTACTTTCAAACAAATGACTGATTCTACTTCTTGTTACTGTACTTTCTCCCACTGTCAGGTCTTAATTGCAAGTGAGCAACACATCGACTGCATGGACAAAATTAAAATTCAATCAAAAATCAATAAAAGCACATGCAACTTTTTACTACAACTTACCTGGTTTTGGCTTTATAACAAGTTATCGTTTAGTAAAATAACTTACCATAGCATAGCTGTTCTTGTTTAAGTATAAATCTGCTCTTACTCCCCACTGTCCTTCAGGATCTTTCCTAAGGTTTTGCCTTGCATTAAGTAGGAACATGTTTGAAAACAACACAACAATTTGTTACAACAGCCGTAAGCTTTATCCCCTCTCTTTTTCATCATAATGTGGCAGATAAAACTCAAAAAAAGTGTTGGTCATGAGCTATTTTGAGCTCAGTGGTTCAGGGATTTTTTATCCATTTGATTACTTTGATGGGTACCTTAGGGTAAGAAAGAATTACCATTCTGGTCTATTTGAACATGTCTCAGAATAAAACCACCAAATGCATGCAAAGCCATGACACCCCCCACTTGATATAAATAAGTACCTGTCTTGTGAGCAAGAACTAATTCCGATTATAACTTGTGTGTCACCCTTAATTCAAGGCTAATCTACACACAAAGGTCTCAATGCACAGGTAATGTGAAGTGGGGGGATAGTCCAGAGCCTGAGTTCCCACACCACTACAGGTTGCTGGACTTGGATTACACTGCCAGTGCGCAGTAAATTCGTGTTACACAGACCCACAGGTTTTCTGAGCAGCTGCTGCTGTTCTTCACTACAGCTGGGTCAGCTTCTCCTATTGAACAATGCATTTAATTTGGTCCCTTGTATTACATCTACGCACAGATTTCTGTGTTTTCATTATTTAGAATTATTCACTGAATAATGCATGGGAACATCTTGCAGACTGTGTACTTACTTGTGAATGCTGTGCCACAGTTATTGCTTGCTCACTAGTTTGACTGTGAGATTGGGCACTGAAGCCGAAGAGTATTTCTTCTCCCCAGATCAAGAAGCATTTTCAAGTTGGATGTTTTAAAAATGAGAATAATCAGTCATATTCACTTTTTTACCAATACCTATAACATTTCCAATTCCTATGTACATTCCTAAGGGAATAAATTTTCTGTGTTCACATGTGCAGTCAATAAAATGTGAAACAAAAGTGCAAATGTAAATGAATAAATGAAGTCAGCTCTAGCGGGCAGAATACTTACCTAGAAATGGGAAATATGTGTTCAGCTTCCTTCTCAGCCTGAAGACATGCAGTCAGGTCCCCAGAGTGCCCACAGGGAGACCCTTCTCCAGTTGAGTCCTCCAGGTAGAGACACCCCTCATCCTTCATTCTGAAATTTTCCCTTTCACCAGTCAAAATGATGAGAGTTCTGAAGCCAGAGGAGGGGGGAAAAAACAAACCAAAAACCCCCAAAACCAAAATAATAATTATAACAACAACATCAACTACTACTCCTCAAGAAAATCTGATTTGGTAACCTCATAGCCTGGCAGAAGAAGGTAGCCCTGAGCAGAGTCCTTCTTCTGAAGAAACCCTCTGAACTGCAACAAGGGCAATGGCAGAGGGTAGGACTGGCATAGTGAAAAACATCTTCCATGCAGCAAGGCCTGCTCATCCAGCAGCAAGGCTGTTGCCACAATCTGGGTCCTGAGGGGATGGAGAGCGCCAGGGTACAGCAGAGGCTGAGGCACCGGGGAGGAGCAGAGTTGAAGGAGGACATCTGGCTTCATGGTTCCTGCTGGCTGGATCCAGGTTGCTGACCAGCTAGTACTGGGAATTTGGGGGTTGCCCTCTGGAGCTGCATTATCCTTCCTATTGATTGCATAGGTCCTGTGTTGACCTCTGCTGGCTTTGGACACCTGAATTTTTAGACAGTGCAAGGTCTACAGGCGAGGTCCCAAGCACATGCCCTGAATCTGGCCATTGTTTCTGTGGTCAATTAATTCTCTCCTACTAACTCTGGAAATTATTCTCACATGTCACCCTTCACCACCAGTGAGGAGGTAGAGTACATTGCAGGGCCTCTGGAAGTGCTGACAGAATCACAGAGTCACAGAATATTAGGAG
>NW_010162080.1:0-6314 GCF_000695765.1 Mesitornis unicolor | reverse complement strand
ATTTTATATTATATACTTTATTAAAACATTTAAACACAAAACAGGATCAACTCAATTATGTCTATCATGTAAGCCATGAGAACACGTTTCTATTAAATGATTTATAATATCTAACAACAGAAGATAAATATTGCTCCTTAGAAAATATGGATAAATAATAATTTCGCAACATCTGGATACTTATTTTTGTTAGGAAGTGAAACACCCTTCAATTTTTAAAAAATGAGTATAGAGTAAATGTTAAGTCTGAAGTCTCTGAAGTAATAGTAGACTGGTAGTCTGAAAGAGCTCAGGGATTTTCAAAAGACAGCTTTATTGAAGCCAACCTCATGTCCAAGGAAAACAGACCGTATGAATTGTAATGCACAATTTATTTGACAAATTTTCCTGTTCCTTTCCAAATTGGCCACCAACCACCAAATTGGCAATGTTCTCAGCCATTCATTATTCAAAATCATTGGTGAACACAGTGAGCTAATAGCTTCTGGTTAGCACATGGTTTAGAACATTTAATTTGTATTGTTTTGCTTATGAATATAGCAGGTTACACTGTCTTTTTCCAAAAAGAACAACTTATATCAATAATTATTACCTGTGTGAACTTTAAGTTATGCATCTGAATGTTATACTCAACATAAGAGCACTAATTCAGTAGGCTGAAAATAATTTTCTTGTAATATCAAGTTCATTTTTTAAAGCTTTCCTTGAATATTTGTGCTAGTGAAGCCGTGGTGCTTTAGAAAAATGCAGAAAAAAAAACTAATAAAAAAAATGTTCTTACACATCCAGGATGACTTAACTGAAAATTAATATTAATCAAATATTGTTCAACAGTTTAGCAGCATACACCACATTCCATATGCAAAGATGGAAACAGAAAAACTCTTCTCAAATTGGGAATCATTATCTGAAAAAGTGCAGCCTACATCTCAAATAATAAATATGTACACATATATTTTCCTCCACAGAGGTAAACAAACATAAGCATAAATTATTCTAGAGATATACTCATATATTGAAAATTAAATTTTAATGAACATAAGAAAAATATGTCCATATTTCTCTCAAGCATTCAAGGAAAAACTGAAAATATTCTCATTTATTAAAAAAGGAGCAGAATGCTACAAAGAACCTTTATTTACTATGGATGTATGATTTGATTTTTATTAAGTCATTTTAGAAAAAAAAAAAAGTTTAACTTTTTGAGAGGTGATACAAAACATAGTTTTTCCAAAGACTGGTTTCTCAATACAGTCCTTTGCATTACATTTTTCCAAAATTTCTGTCCTAATGACTACACCTCTTTAATCTAGATAAGTTAATTTATTTACAAGTAGTTGGGGTTTTTTTAAAGCACTGCATAGAGGGCTAGTATCTCTCATTGTTTCTCAACACTGGATGCAGAAACAAATAGAATAAGTGCAGAATTGTTGGCTTTTTTTTCCTTTTCAGCCCCTCAAAGACAACTCATATTTCAGAACTATTACTTATTTTATAAAACATAAAATGAAAACTTTTTATACATCAAACATTTAATCATGGAAACAATTGCTGACCTATCAGAACTTCATGAGCATCAACATTCACATTTTCAGTCAGCTCCTTTTGAAAAGATCCACAGCAGAAGGACAGATGCTGTGTTACTACTATGGGAGACCATGTGAATAGATACAATAAACTTAAGTTTAAAGTGATTCGATATACTAAGAAACTCTGAACAAAGCTAATTAACAAGTGCAAAGCAGGAAAGTGGGCTTGAGATCAATCCAAATGTCTGGTTTGCTGGACAATTTTTGCATTCATGTATTTTTTATGTTCATATATCATAAACACAGAAGGATCAGTGCCTTTGTGTTTCCCATCATAAACAATTCAAACTAACCTTGTTAGGGTTCTGTATACTTTTGGAAAATTTAGAAGAGTGTTTCAGTTCATAATTCAGAATCTCTGAGCATCTCATAATAATTAATTGTAACTGCTATTGAATTTCGGTATTTTTATTTTTTCATGCTGAAACAAGGCCTGTATCTTACAAACGCAAGAACAGCATTTCAATTTTCATATTTTTGTACAAATATTACTGGATTCTAGGGACATAGCCAATAAAACTCATTTGTAATTACTTTAGTTTTGACAAGTATAACCACTGAAACCTAAAGTTTCTGAGCTGGTTGTCTGCCTTCAGTCAAACAGTCTGAAAAATTTTAGGTTCCACTCTTGCTCAGAATGAGGCTACAAACCAAGGTAGAGAGGACAGACGAGGGAAAAACATGCTGGAGAAACCTGGTGCTGGAACTAATTAAGCAGAAACACAATAAAAAATGGCAAAGATGGGTCAGCAAGGGATGAGAAGGCAGGTGGTGGGATGGGAGGAATGTGGAGTGTGGGGTGTAGAGAATAAAAAAAAGGAAAAGAAGAAAAAATATTGGAGAAAGATACTAAGACTAGAAGAGTTAGTTAACTTTTGACATGTGAAGACCTATGAGGAGAAAGCCTAAAGTAGGAGATAAGGTCTAGCAGACAGGAAAGAGCTGACTGGAATAACAGGACACATGGCTGGCCTGAAGAGGCAGAAAGCAGATGGACTGAAGCAGAAGTGGGGTCTGTGAGCATTAGGGAACCCTTCCTCCTTTAACAGAGCTTCAGATCCTTGCTGCTCATCACTCTGTAGCTGTCAGCATGTATCTGTGACACATACTAGAAACAAATTTCATCACTGAATATTTGTCTGTGGAACAACTACCATTTCCATCAGTTACTTGCTTGACAACTGGCAGTGGTATACACAGCAAATGTGCATGCTCACTTTCGTACTGCACATGGGCCCCTTTATCTCCAGCACATAAGAAAAGAGTTGTAGAGATAAACTCTTCCTTCTTCAGCCAAAAAGACCATTAGATTAATTCTCCTCTCCTTTTCTGTTTCATGCAAAAGTGATTTTTTTAAAGTTTCAAAATAAAAATTGCCCCAAACAAAAAAAAATAGTTGCAGAGGATCTGTGTATATATGATATGCTTGCTTTCTAACTCACATTTTTCTTGCCTACTTAGAGAGTTGGGACAGGAATCGCCTATTGTTTTGCAGAAGAAGGGTTTGCTTTTGGTTGAAGTACAACTGTAATTAATAGTTGACCCTCTGCACATACACATGCTTATATCCCCACAGAAACATTTTGTGTGCATAGTTGTGGCAAACTTGTATGCAGTTGAACCACTAATTTAATTGCATGTATGGTTTGCAAAGCCAGCCTTTATTTTTAGAAGTAGACACAACTTCTGGATGTATTAATGACTTGAGGTTTCAGGATTTATTCTGCCAGAAATAAGTGCACACGGCTAAAGTAAGGACCTTTGTGGAGGATTTTAATTGAAAATTAACTGTTCTGACTGCACATGTCACATGAGCCATGTTCTCATGTATCATTTGGATGGCAGAATCCTGTGCTTTAATAGTTCTGTCATTCTGTGGAGCAGCAGACTGCATGGATGTTTTTGCAGTAGTAAATAACTAGTATATATGACTGGTCAGATCGCATGCAGAAGTTTGTTGACAAAAGATTTTTATGAGATGAGACTATATCCCTTTTCCTTCCTCAACACCCATTAAATCGCCAGAACTACCTGAGCCCTCAAATCTTTGATACTTTTGACTGCTAGGCACAGCAGGATAAATACAGCCTAAGATTACTGGCATTTGCTCCATGTTTATCCTAAAACTGGCAAAATGGCTTCACGTTCAGCTGTTTTCCTATAGACAGTGTTCCTACATGGCCCTCTAGTCTGCCTTCCCACAAATGAGGAAATTTAGCCTTAAACAAAGATCAGATTGGCACTGGATTAATGTCTCAATTGATCTGCATAAGGCAGTATCGCAAAGAACATACTTCCAATGGCAAACATGCTATCAGTCAGGTGATAGTATTGTAGAGGCTAGCAATGCTAATGAGCTGCAGCTCCCAAAAAATGTAGAAAAATACATATTATTCTTTCATGCTGGTTTATGTATTCTAACATACTGATAATGTATTTCTTAATGAGTTAACTAAGCTAACCACAAACTAAGCAGGTCCTCCAGGCAGAGCTAGTTTATGTGCAATGTCACGTAACTGTGAAAGCCAATTGAGATGCTTTGTGATCTGTATATCCTCTGACTTTCAGCTTCTTAATGCAATCTTCCAACACTCATCACTTCACTATGAGCAGCCAAACTACAAAGTCAATTCATATCTTTTCCAGACCAGCACCTCACCTTAGCTACCAGTTTAGTCACACTTAGATCTCGGCAAAGATAACCAGACTTCTTGTTTTCCAAATATGAATATGTAGTGTGCCATTTCAAGTCCAAGTTTTCATAACACTGCTTGGCCTCAGCCTATACAGCATTGTTTTGCTGTCATTTCTGAAAACTCTGAATCCCAATTCAGCCCCACAATGAGCCCAGCTGGCCACTATTTGGTGACAGTTACACAAGTAAGAAAATGATGCCGTTAACTTGATTGCAAGCATTTGTTTGGTCAATTATTAACTGAAACGACTGGTACAATTTTAATAAATATTGAAGTGATTGAAGTGTAAGAAAATTTGTATTTGCAATGACAAGATCAAATGGATTAATATCATCATCATGGCTAGACTTCGCGAACGAAGATAAGGGAAGGACACTACCCACGCTTGCTGCAAGCGCGCTGATGGCTAAAAAGGCCGATGTGGGATAGGCAAGTCCGGTTGCAAAGGGCACAGCAGAAAGTCTCCTTAGACGGTATTGGGAAGGTGCGGTTCTTTCTGCGTTGTCTTTTCTCCTCGAGACTGATTCTGTGTGCGTTCTCAAAGGAGGCAGCAGCGCCATGAATGGTGTGTCTCCATGTGTCCTGATGGGAGGCCAGAGTGGACCACTGATGGTAGTCAATATGGCCAAAACTGAGGTATTGTTTCAGGGAGTCCTTGTGTCTCCTCTCTGGGGCTCTGGTCAGATGCTCAAAGACCTTTATCATGTTCCTGGTTTTTTGCACTTGTTTGTCCTGTAAAATCAGATGTAAGTTCTCTCAGTGCCTATACTGACCCTCTGACCTGATTTCTCTTGCCTGTTTTGTCTGAAATATCTTTGTGATAAGAACAGGTCCTTTAATGTGCTGCCATAGTGTCTTGCAAAATAGAACCCATGTCTTGTTGCGTCCTCAGGAGCTAAATGCAGTAAGCCCAGAACTCTTGTGCTTGTGGTTTTAATTCAAATGGAGGTTTTCATCAAGAAAAACAAACAAAAACGGACTTCAAAAGAGCTCTAGCCGATCTGCCAAAACTACAGAGGATTCACTCTAGTTTATCTTTTGGTCCCTTCCTACATATCCTTGGATTAAATAAATGAATACATTAAAACAGGTGCATGAAAGACTATATTTAAAGGTAGTTTTCATATTTTCATTTTTCAAAATGAAGACGAAAGATATGATTGAGGGTTTTCTTTCTGGAAAACAATGTTGTAATAAATATTGGCTAAACAACTTTGATATAACACCTTTAACGAGAATTGTTCAAATGAAAAGCATGTTTTATTTTATTTGGGAAACCACCACTAAAATTGGTTGTTAAGTGAAATGTTTTTTGGTGGCATGTTTTCCACTACTTTTTGCCTCCATGTAAAGAAAATCAAGTTGTCTGGAAATCCTTAGATACAAATATCTTAACTTGTAGTGGCTATTCAACTATTCTTCCATACTTTTTTATGTCTGTGTGTGGTTAATCTCTAAACAAATACCCACAATTCTGTCTTGTTAGAAGTAATAATAATAATGAATCTGTATCAGTAAGCATATTTCCATAAAGATTTACTACCATAGAGGAGGAGAATGGTACTTAGGTCTTGGGTTGGGGTGATGAAGGGAACTAACGCTTGAGAGTTAACAGGATAGCAATTATTTAGCTGAAGCAATATATCTTAGGCCATTGTGTAAAGGGAGGTAGGCTACAGACAGTTCCTGATAAGGCCAAGGATGTCCTGTCTGTAGCGTCTTACAGCTCCTGATAACAACAAGAACTTTGCGGCAAATTGGTAGAAACCAGCTTTGTGATGTGGAGAAACGCCAAGGGTCCAGGGAGCATGCGCAAGGAACGGAGGTCAAAAGTTTAGTAGTGAAGAAGACTATTTACTTCATCCCTGAGACCCCGGCCCACGACCACCAGGAGACACTGCGCAGGCGTGACCGGGAGAAGAGCAAGGCGGAGCATATGCAAAGGACTTCTCGGAAAAAGACTGCCTTTTCGGGGAAAGGCTATGAATATGTATACTTGCTTTTGCATAATAATGAATATGTAACACTT
>NW_010162079.1:0-490 GCF_000695765.1 Mesitornis unicolor | reverse complement strand
CATGTCGTTGATAAGTGCAATATTATATCGTCCCTTCTTAATGCTTTGCTCTGAGTTAGGTGTCACAATGCTGCCCTACATGGCACACATGTATTATTTTCTACTTGTTGCTTGTGCCTCTTTCTGTATTTCTGTTATGGGCGATGGGGGAGAGCTCTGCTTTTTGGTTGCTGTTTTACAATTATTTATGCAGTGATGATGTGGGCAGTGACTTTACCAGCTATATTGGAAGTTACATAGAAAATTTTGTTAGCAATTATACTTCCAGTTCCGTGGCAGTGAATTTTGTTTCCGTGGACCGTGGAAAAGGAGACTGCCGCCTTTTTATGCGAAGTCAATTCCACCAGTTGTAGAGAATTTTTAATATGGTTGTTACTATCCAAATATTATATTTTTCTTATCGAATTTAGTATTGATTTTCCTGAACGTTCGGTGTCAGATTAAATACTGCAGCTTGACTAGGAGTTCTGTAAATATCTCTAAGCCTGTA
>NW_010162078.1:13003-14168 GCF_000695765.1 Mesitornis unicolor | reverse complement strand
TTTTATTTAAGGACATGGCTTCAACATAAGAAACATAATTTGTCAAATTTCTTAGTACAAGGCCTCAAAATCCTTCTGAGCACAAACCATGTACTGAGTGCGGAGACAGTTATATGAAATGGTTACTTTTTCTTGGTTAATAGCAGACAAATTCCACTGGTTACAAGCGTTTTTGTGTCAGCAAAACTTCCTTGATGGAAGAGCATGAATATAACCACAATTGTTAAGGCAGTAGAGTATTTGTGCATGTACAAGACCAAGGCTTTCCAAGAGCTGAGTCCAGATTTGGGCAGATAATCTTAAAAAGTTTTGCTAACATAAGCATGAAGCCTAACTTACTTGGCTCAATTTGAATGACGCTCAACTTTCTCGTGAGTTGCGGTGCCATTTGCACCGTCTCACTTACTTATGATGACAGAACCCAATTTTCAATAAAATTTATGTTTATGTTCAAATCAGGTTAGCAGCCTTCTGAAATTATGTACATTCATAAAGTCATGCAAGGTCTAGATGTATCTTGAAACATGTATTTGAAAGTCTTTATTAGATCTTCTATATATCAGAGACCACTCTTGGATTTCTGGTTTACCTTTCATCTACTGGGAACTAAATACTTGTAATTTCACATAAGCAATGTATAAATAACGATTTATACAGAATCGCGCTTAAATGACTAAGGTTATAGAAAAGAGATGCCGGTCATCTCTCAGGGAGCCGTTTACAATCATGGTTCCTCTGCTGAAATCATAAAAACGCATGTTTGTGGGTGTGTGCATCCAACAAAAGCTATTGTAGGAGTCCTGTTACCATCCGGTGCAGTTTGCCCAAGTTATACAAACAAAGCTGCATTTCCACCACTGACTCTAGGGCAGTTACCTTAATTTTCACTAGGATGAGGCCTGCAGCACACTTTGGCTCTGGCACAAAACTGCTTCAGGTCCTTTCTACTATGTCCGTCAGCGCTGGGGTCCTACCGCTCTCAGAGAGGGCTGGGTGCCAGGGTGACAAGGAGCGCACAGCGGGCCCCCGTTTTTTTTCGGGGGGACCCTGCCACCGCTGCCTCTCCTACCCCGAGGAACCCTACAGCCGCGTCGGGGGCTTGGCCTGAGCCGCGGGGGAAAAGGAGCCGGCGGTGAGGGACCCCCTCAGCACCTCCGGGGCTAAG
>NW_010162078.1:0-12817 GCF_000695765.1 Mesitornis unicolor | reverse complement strand
ATGCAGCACAGCATCGCCGGCGGCTGCCCTGCCCCAGGCATCAGCGGCTGGGGCGGGAGCGCCCGGTAGAGCTCCGTGGCGGCGCCCTCAACGCAGGGACCGTCACCGAAGACTTGCTGGACGCACCTCCTCACACACACAAACACACCCCGGCCGGTTCCCTCCCGTCCGCCCCACACGCGTCTTCCCCTGCCAGACAGCGGCGCTACCACCTCCAGCAGCCCCTGAGCTCCCCCACAGACCGCAGCCTTCCCTTCACTTTCGTTTCTCCTCAGCGCTCCCCCTTGGGGGCATCGTCTCCGCCTGCCCCGCCCGCCGCGGCTGACGGCGGCCAAGGGCTCACGGCCCAGCCGGCCCGGCGGGGTGGCCCGGGCGGTGGGGAACGAGGGGGCCGGCCGAGGTGATCCCCTTCGCCGTTCACCTGTGGCGGCACCCCGAAGGGCTTCGGAGAGGTTCTTATCGACGCCGAAATGCCTTCCCACAGCGCCGGACCCGGTCGAGCTCTTGTCGCTGCCCGGCTCTCCGGGTCCGGGCACAGAGGCAGGCTCTGCCGAGGTCCCGGCACTTTCGCGTTCACAGTTATTTTTAAAAGGAGAAGGGCTAAAGATGCGTCCAGCGTTTGCATTTATCACTGCAGGCTTCGCAGCTAGTCCTCGCTGAGCACGGAAGGCTGCGGAGACCTCAGTGGAGTGGTGACCCCCGTGAGCCGGGACGCAGCCCCTCCTCATGGGGACACAGGAGGTGCGAACTGGTTTGGGAACGCTGGGGTTTGAAGGTCTCATTGTGGAGTCCTACACAGTACAAAACTCATCCACCTTGGACCAAGCAACTCAAGCACATAATGTAGCCTTGATTTGCACATCTTCTGAAAGATTCACTTTTTCACACACTCTGAGGGAAACCACAGTTTATTTCAAAACCATGCCGTGTTCCACATTTTCACTTTGATTGAACCTAAAGCTATGCACAATCTGTTAAAGTTGTTTCTGTTTCCTTTGACTGTTCATATTTCTCTGCCTTTCGAACTTAACATCCAAATCACCGTTCTGAAACAAAGATGATTACAGGCCGAACACAGGCATACTTGGCCTCTCTCCTTTTGTCTCCTTGAAAATTTATTATGAGTCTTGTCTTGCTGCCTTCAGTACACATTCCTTGTGGTGGAAGCATAGTAAGTTAACAGGTGAGTGTTTTGCATACATTTGAAGATATTAGGAGGTGAGATAGAAATTTAATAAAAGGACTTGGGACACTCTGCACTAGTGTAAGTACAGAAAAGCAACCACACCAATTATTCTACCGCCAAGACTGGAGGTACTCTACACCCTATGCCTTTTGGCAGTAGCATGTTGCTCACATTCTTAGCGTATACCTTGAGTCTAATAATTCACTGCTACCTCATGGTTACACTTGAGCACTTTTAAAGAAAAAAGCCCATCCCTTTTCATATTGGCTAATACTTTTGTACTACTCTGAAAGAGAGATTTTAGATACAGACAAAGCAAAGATTTGATAAAAAAAAACAAAACCCAAACCATAAATTCATGCTTAATCTTTCTGTAGATAAACTGTCTTCTAGTGATTTTGAGTGGCAAAAGATTCTGGGTAAAGGGTTTATTTCTTTTGAAGTTAGAGATGCAAAAATAATGGAATGAAATTAATATTTGAGCTTTCTTAATATATGCTGATTTAAAACTTTTTAATTACCCCTCAATGTCAGGTATCTTTGTTTTATCCCTTGAAATAGAAAACTAAAAGAAATGTTAAACAGGCACTATATCTAGTCTCTTTGGTAAATAAATGTATTTAATAATAATAAATACATATAATAGAAATGTATTAATGTTCACTGTATTTATAGAAGTAGAAATAGACCTTTTTTGTAAGTAACATAGTATTCTATTTTAGTTCCTCGTAGAAAGAGGATAGGATTCACTTCATTTACTGTATCAACATTTAAGTGACATTGTTTCATCCACTGTTCTGCAAAATCCCATTGAACTAACTATAGTTTTGTAATTAGTAAATAACTCACTCTTAAGTGAGAGCTGAGTATTTAAATTCTTGAAGGAACTTTTTGCAGTGCCTGGACATTATTTGGAGTGAAAGAAAAAGACACGTCTTTCGCTCAAGCAGGTGGTAACTTACTGTTTGACAATCACCATAAAGGCACTTTGTTGCTATGTAAACATTTATTACAGCTTATGTGATGTTTCTTTATACTTTTATTGCAGGAGGTAGTCAGTAACAACATATAATTTGAGTGGTTATCTTTAGTTTGTTTTTGTCAGCAGCATTAGTACATTGTTCTTCAAAAGATCATTAGGAGCTGCAAGGAGTAACGAATATGGGTTACTCACAGACTTGAGGGAAGACATTATATTTACTGGACTTGAGAATATTAGTGCAATAACTCAAAGAAGGTCTATGTTTTTTGATTTATTGAGCTTTGGACAAATTCTATTAAAACACTGGCAGTATAAAAACATAAAATGTCTGTGGACTTTAATGTAGCTTCACTGGATTTTTGTAGGGGAAAAATTAGATAGGAGCTGGCAATGTGCACTTGCAGCCCAGAAAGCCAACCATATCCTGAGCTTCATCAAAAGAATCATTGCCAGGGAATCATTGAGGGAGGTGATTCTGCCCCTCTACTCTGCTTTGGTGAGACCTTACCTGGAGTACGGCGTCCAGCTCTGGAGCCTCCAGTACCAGAAAGGCCTGTTGGAGCGGGTCCAGAGGAAAGCCACAAAAATGGTCAGAGGGCTGGAGCACCTCTCCTGTGAAGAAAGGCTGAGAGTGCGGGGTTTGTTCAGCCTGGAGAAGAGGAGGCTTCAGGGAGATAATATGTGTGGCTTTTCAGTACTTAAAAAGGGCTTATAAGAAAGACAGAGAGAGACTTTTTATCAAGGTCACAGTGAAAGGACAGGGAGTAATGGTTTTGAACTGAAAGAAGGTATATTTAGATTAGATGTAGGTAATAAATTCTTTACAATGAGAGTGATGAGGCACTGGCACAGGTTGCCCAGGGGAATTGTGGATGCCCCCTTGCTGGAAGTGTTCAAGACCAGGGTGGATGGAGTTTTGAGCAACCTGGTCTATTAGGAGGTGTCACTGCCCATGGCAGGGGGATTGGACCAGATGACCTTAAAAGTCCCTTCCCACCCAAACCATTCTATGATTCTGTGGTTCAACAAAGTGATCAGACTATTTTCCATATGTTTAAAACATTGATACAAATTTATACTTGTCAGCGCAGTATCATATTACAAATATTAGTAAAATAGATGTGTCAAGATGTGTAAATAGTAACATCCATTTCAGTGATTTGGAAACTTATGAAGGTAAAATAAATAGTCATGGAAGAGGCATAAAATAGGCTATGCTGGTGGTACTTGTATCCCCACTTTTATTTTATTCACACTCTGGTTTCCATGGATTTTACATTTATTATATGTGACTATTTTCTTTATCACATTACCTTCTGAGGAAAGTCACGAAATTTCAATTAACTAAGGTGCATAAAATCATCTGTGCAAAGTGTCATGTAAGCAGCTAGGTGTCTTGTTATATCACCTACACAGCACTCTTCAGTTTTAAAATACTGTGTCCTAGAACAAATTTTGCCTTGGCACCTCCAATTTGAGAATGGTTGTATACTGATTTTTAAATCTGTCTCTTTATCATTCTGCTCTCTTTACTGTCCATACCTGTATTTGATTAAAAACAATAAATAAATGCACTCATTGCTCGAACACACTCCTGCTGCTTTGTGGCTGCATACTCCATAGGCTTTTTCAACTGCTGGTGAAAGTTTATTTAGTTGTCATGGGCAGGCATTCTCCTTCTAACAGAAAACACAGGTAACTAAAAACACTTCTGGGGGAAGGGCTGGTTTGAAGGCTCAAGGATTGAAGCAATAGTGGGGCAATCACATTTTCTAGATAAATAAGGATCTCACTTTGAGCATTGATAAAAAGAATATTGAATAGTACCCCCTAAATCTAGACAGACTAGTTGTACAGTTCACTTGTCTGGTATGTATCTGTCACGTGTAGATCATTTTTTTCTGGTGAATCCATTCTGGTATGTAAACAGTGGAGGCTGGGGGTTTCTGGACTGGCTTGTAAATAGTCCTGATTTCCTGAGAGAAGCTGAGACAGGCACTGCAATGGTCTCTCTTGTAACAGCATGGTTCTGATACTGGTTTGCTTCAGTCCTTCTGTTATATTTCATGCACATCAACTGCTCACTGCCTAAGAATTGTGTTTACTAGAAAGCTGTTTAAAAATAAGGGTATGGAGAAGCAGCATAGAATAATTTAGGCAGATTTTGAAAGATATCTAAATAAAATAAAAAAGTGTTGGGTGCAATGTGTACCTTCAAACTCACTCATTATGAAGTGATATGGAACATTAAAGTCCTTCTTAGAAGACACCTTCTCCCCAAAACATGTTGGTCTTTAACATCTCTGCATGGTGTTCAGAGAGATCCTGTACAGAATAGTTGTGGTAGCTCTTACTTCCCTGATTTGGTAAAGAACTTGCTGGAAGATGGTGTTACAGTCAAGACAACATTTTGATAGATTAAAGTAGTTAAAGTAGGTAGTTGTTTAAACTGCAGAGTTAAAAGAGAACATTTTGATCAAATAAAGTAGTTAAAATAGGTATTTATTTTGATTTATTAAAGTAGTTAAAATAGGTATTTGTTTAAACTGAAAAATAGGCCATAACTTTTCTTTTTTTGTGCATGTCAAAATTATGTAGGGGTAAGCTTTTGAAGTAATTCAGTGTCTTGTATGAAATATTATGGTAGTGATGAACCAGTCACAGTAAAGGGCAAATTAAAAAGCGGACATTTTATGCTTACTTGTATAATCTTGTAATATCGTTTTGTTAAAAATGTATAAATAAGCTGTGAAAATGTATGGGCTTCAGAGCACAATTAGAGGAGCTATCCTCTGTGTTTTCCTAGCGCTGCAACAAAGAAGTGCCTGCTTATCTGCAACTGCGTAGATAAGTTCTGTTGTGATTGCGACCCTGTCAACAATGGAAGTACAAGCAAGATGAGAACATGGGATGAACAAGAGAGAGGTTATGTGTTTCAGTTTCTTAAAATCTGGTATTTTGCTACACATAAGCACTAGGAAAAAAACAGCCTTTATCCATGAATGGAATGGTTAATTTTTTTTTTCCATTAACACCTGCCAATCCTTTAGCAAACTCTACAGCAAAATGAAGTGATTTTGTCTTACGTCATATGCATTTTTTAAAGATGGGTAAAGGGTACCTCCCAGGCTTCCTTTGGCTGTCATATACAGGCATTCAAAACCCTAAATAAAACTGAAAATACAATTTTATTTTGGCCTATTACTTTACTGTTCTCCTAGCACTTTTACCCTTTCTTTCAACCTGAAAATGTTTCCAGTGTAGAACAAAACCAAAAGACCTAAAAAATTTGTGAGAAGAATACATTTAAAATATAAAAATGTAAGGTCTGCAGATTTTGCACTCAGAGATTACTTGTTGGATTTCTATCTACGTAACCAGACCTGGATGTCCAGGGAGCTTCACTGTAACATCATACCCTTTGGAATTCACAGACTTATGGCTGCTCATAAGCAGAACTAGATCTTCCCAGGGAGTGAAGTGAGACAGAAGAGGAAGAATTTCTTGTTTTTATAGAGAAAAGCAGTATCTGGTGAAAAAAGGAAAGGAGGATGTGACAGCTGTGCAGCAGCTGGGGGCTGCTTCAGTGGAGGTGGTATTGGCTGGAAAGAAGGAAGCAGCTGCCAGCCACAGGTTGTGCCAGAAGGACATTTACAGGAGGAATCAAACACACTGCCTGTAACTCAAGGGACTGGAGCATCTCCCATATGAGGAAAGGCTGAGAGAGCTGACTCTGTTTAGCCTGGAGAAGACTGAGGGGAGATCTCATTAATGCTCATAAATATCTAAAGGGTGGGTGTCAGGAGGATGGGACCAGACTCTTCTCAGCTGTGCAGTGACAGCACAAGGGGCAGTGGTCACAAACCAGTACACAGGCTCAACATAAGGAGAATCTTTTTCACTGTGAGGGTGACAGTGCACTGGAACAGGCTCCCCAGAGAGGTTGTGGAGTCTCCTTCTCTGGAGACACTCAAAACCCATCTGAATGTGTTTCTGTGTGACCTAGTCTAGGTGATCCTGCTCTAGCAGGGGGGTTGGACTCGATGATCTTTCAAGGTCCCTTCCAACTCCTACCATTCTGTGATTCTGGGATTCTGTAACTCCTGCAGATGACTATGTGAAGAGTTCAAACTGGTTTGTGGTATCTCTTGCCTTCCTCTTTGGTCACATGCCAAATATCTGTATCCTTCTCTCAGTAACAAAATCATGTGTAAGCTATTCTCACTTCTGACACTGAGTTCAGGAAGGCAATAGTGACAACTTACAACATCTGTGAAGTCGTATGCTGTGAGGCATTCATGGCATTATGTTAATATTTTTGGCAAGTAATGTGATTTAGTTGTCAAGCAGTTGGCAGGTGTTACCGTTGAAGGGAAAGGATGGTTTATTTTGCTCAGTTTGTTTTGGTTCCCTCTATAGTTAGATAGATTATAATATCTAACCAAATGTCTAACCAAAATATAAAGATGTATCAGCTGCCAAAAAGAGCAGTCAAGTAAAAAATATTGACGAGTTCCTTAAGAACAAAGAGAGGTAATTACTGGGTTGAAGTTGTGCACTTTTCTCTCCAAAAAAGGACAGAAGCCTTCTGGGGTGCAGGACAGATTTGGATCAGTAATACTGAGATAACACTGAGTCCTGGAAAGTCCTAATAACATTAAGATTTCAAAAGTGTTATTCCAGAATTCCTAGAGAATATTAGCTCTCAAAATATGTGTTTTTAACACCTCTACTCTCTACTTTCACTTTCTTTTCAGGTAATGTTTTTCAAAAGAAAGGGTTTAGTGGGATGAATTTTGTTTCCAGAATGCATGAGCTGTAGACCCATGCGGGCTATAAAGGGCAAGAAAGTGGCTGTTTAGCTACAGATTAATCATTCTGCAGTGTCTTTGCTCTTCCCTTACTCTAAATGAGGTAGTCAACGTGCTGGAGCAGGTAGTGAGAGAATTTGGCTCTAGAGTTTTAAGTATTTTGATGCTACATTTTTAGAGAAGCATGTTTTTAGGGAAAAGACAATAATTCCAAGTAAAATGGTAGCTTTTCATGTGACCATGCCATCTGTGAGAAGTACCTTTACAGTTTTCTTAGTAAAACACAGTAACTGACACTTGAGTTGCTTGCTGAGGAAAAGGAAGTAATGAAATTTGTGACCTTAAGTCCAATTAGGATGCAAAAGGATTAAAGGAATCAGAGTCTAAACTGAGAGAATTTGATCAATCCTAGGAAAAGCTATCAAAAATACCTTTTCCTCAACATCAGAAGTGGCTAAGGATGTGCTATGTCCAACATAAACCTCCTGGAAATGGGGAGCTCCCACTGCTGAAAAATCAGATCCTATTTTCATATGTTAAACTAGATTTGTCAGAACAACCTACAGATGTTGGTCTGCCTTTACTGCAGCATATTACTTACTATAGGCCATTCGACTATTTTTTCCTGTTCATACCATGCTTTGCACATTGCTGGATGCATTACTGTTCGCTGTTTTCATAAGCTTCCTTCTTTTGTGTCTGGTCACAGTTGACACCAAGTTCTAACAAGGCCACAGAGAGCAGCAACACGTGCTTCAGGGTAATATTACGAAATCTCTTTATGTTGGAACTCCTTGATTCAAGCTGACACAAACGTAATAAACGGACTTACTTAGTAAAATGTAATTTTACAAAACCTAAATATTTTGTCCAATTTTGTCTTTTCAGTTTTAACAAACTCTGTTTTCCATCCTTTCTTGGCCTTTGCCAGTGTCCTTCATAGTCCTTTTATATCAAAGGTTTGTGCTGTGTAGCAAGTCTGATAAGACCACAAGTAATACGGAATAAAGACAGAAGGATTGCTCCTTTTACAGTAAAAGTGCAGTGAAATCAGTATCATGAGGCATAAGCAAATGCTTAACTTTGTGCCCTGGCCATGAGCACTGTGATAACATAAGGGAGCAAAGCATCACTGCTTCTTGTTTGAGTAGGGAACTTCAGATCAAGGAAAAGCTAGGGCAACCCTGAGAGTCCCAGAGAAAAGATTGTGAGCTGTACCTGGGTCTTGTCTGTACCAGCTTTTCACACTAGTGAACAGATATGGCAGGTAGAGGCATTAAGGTTTTACTGTGGTTCGAGCTGTGTGTTGTTGCAGCACATTATCGGTGTTCAGTGGGAGGTTGGAAGTGGTGCCATAGGTAGCAGCAGCAGCCAGAGACTGCCCATTAGAGCCCACCAGAGTGGGTTGCACCACCTCATACGGCCACCTGCCACCACCCTGCTGGAGAAAACCCTCTTAGTCCTTCTTCCTGGGTGGGTGCTAGGGTATTCAGGTTGTTCCTTGGACCAAGAATTCAAAGTCTAGTTTCTCTGGGGATAACAGAGTAATTCACTGTAGATGTAGAGGACAGGAAGATAAAGGATCCATGATGAATTCTTACCATGTTTTGAAATAAAATAGACATGAAGAACAACAGTTAATAGAGCTTTCCAAAAAGGTCTTGTAACAGTTATTTCCACCCTGCTCTTTTTGTAGTCTTTTAAGCATTTTTAGACATAGAAAGTATATTTCCAAGCAACAAAGGAAATTGCTCATCCTAAACAGGTCCTTTGTCTATTTCATCCCTCTATATGATACTGTGATCCATATCAGGTGATCGAGAGCTAATTAACCATAATTAAAAGCTCTTCTAATGTTCTGAGTCTCCATCTTACCACTGTCATGTAGAAAGTTTGTGCCATTAGATAAAGCCACAAAACTTTCTTGACCTCTCCTCATAACTTTCAAATTTTCCACAGTTACACCATTACCGCTATCTTCTTTACTTTTGCTTGCCTGACTTAAGACGCCTCTGAATGCTCAGAAGTTCTGAGTGTTCACAAATGCAACCAAAGCCTCTAAGAGTGAACTGCTGAGCCTTCCAAGTACTACTGGCTAGATCCTGTACTGTGATAAATTGGTCCTAAAGTGGAAGCGGGCATCAAAATCGCTGAAATTTGTCTTTGCCTTTGTGCTTGGTAATGTTTTCTTCATAAAGGTCCTACAAGATTGATTCATGTTTGTGAAACAGACCGTACAGTGATGAACACTGGAAGCCTGTGAGGACATTAATTCCCTTTGCTTTAGTGCAAGATTCCAGGAGTGTGCAGTGAATGTTATTCTTGGCTAATGGAGAAGCTTGAGATGCTAGGTTGATCGTTTCTGGTCTTCTGCCTCAACAAAAGATAATTACATTATTGCCTTGGATATTTAGGTCTTACTCTTCTCCCTTCCCAGTAAATTAGAATGCAAAAGATTTGGAAAGAGTATTCCACAATGTGTCTGCTTTTCCAAGGAAGGAACAGTGTGAGTGATTGCTGTTTTCCCAGGGTAAGCATGATGAAGAGTAGCAGTAACTCCTGCCTTCTTCAAGCCTTTGGACATTGCAGGATCTCCAGTCCCATTCAAAAGAAGTGGTTATTACTTTCCTCTTGAATGTAGCTTCTACCCTCTCTTCAAAAAAACGTCTAAATGTAGTAAGAAAACCACCTCAAATTCAGAGACCTTTCTGAGCTCTAACAGATAGAAAATGTTGGTGAAGGCAACTTGCAGAAAATCAGGATCAAGATAAAGTGTGTTTATAATTGTTTGACTGCTTATTTAGATTACTTCATATTCCACAGAAGGCATGCCTTTGCTTCAAGTACGGCTACATGCATCTTCAAGTTACTATGAATATAAGTACATTTAAGTAGATTATTCCAAGAGCCCAATGGTTTACGTGAGTAACGATTTGGCAAGGCCCTTAAATATATGTTTAATTATAATGGCAGAGTCTAATTTTTAGATATCCTGACACCTAGTGGAATTTATTGCTCCAAGCAGAATATCTGGCTTCATCTGCCTGTACAGTGACTGGGGAAATGAAGAAAGTTAAGAATCCCATTCTTCAACACAACAGCAAGATACTCACCTGGACAGCCTTCTAAGCAATGCATCAGATAAAAGGTGAAAAAAGAAGGATTTGGCCTGAGACCCGCCCCTTTCGGTGAGATGCTCATAAGCCCGGTTGCAAAGTGATGCAAGGTCCCCGATTTCTGGTTTTAAGCTTGGAATGATTTTCTAGTGACAGATGGAGAAGGATTCAAGCAACTGGGATTCAGAATCTCAAAAGGGATTTGAACCTGCATTTACTATGTGTACTCTGTAATCTGCAATTAATTAGCAAGTTGAGGGTGGCCTTGTTTGCATCCACTTTCCGTCGTGCCTTTCTGTGTTGTGTGGAATAATTAAGCCTTTGATGGATTGAAGATGGCAACAGTGTATGAACCCATAGCAAAACAGGAACATAAAGGAATATCTGGGGTATAAAGTCCTGTTTCCTGTCACAAGCTGGCTAAGCTATCTCTGAAGTCTTAATAAGTATTCCTGCTATTCCGACTTCCAATGTAATTCAAAGCCTATTTTTCTCTCCCTTTTTTCTGGTGTGTTTGATTTGGGTTTGTTTGTTTGTTTGTTTTAACCTGGTGACAGTATTGTATTTAATTTAAATAAACTTCTGATCTTCATTCCTGTGATGTGAACAAGTCAAAATCTTTTAGTGTCTTCTCCGAAGGCAGGATCTTTTTGTTCCTTTTCATGCATCTCTTTCAGTTTAAATATATATTCCTTGAACATGAGTATTGTACAAGCAGGGACAGATATAGTCCTACCATGATTTGTACAGTAGCTTTTTACATCTCTGTATCTACTGGAATACTTTGGCTGATACCATATAAAATCATTTAAAGATTATGTAAATGTTAATGGCTTTATCACATTGGTATTATATGGAGGTATTTATTAGTCTGTGTAAATGTATCGTCCCACACTTTGCACTAATTATTAATCCAGGCCTTGAAATCATTCAGTTTTCCCTGACTGATTTTCTGCTTTACTTTGGTGTTATGTCTCTCAGCTTCATATCTTCAGCACATTGTAGTCTGTTTCTGCATTTATGCTGTACTGTTGACCAAAAATAATGTGGGTTTTTTTCATAATCTGCATACATGCTATACCTCGGTCTGCTGACTCAACATACCAGGCCATCACCAGTACTGAAGCCACATTGTTGTAGGCGGTGGTAGACACGTTACCATTCAGTAATAATAGCTCAATAATAATAGCTCAGTGCTTGAAGAGGAGGTACAGGTGAGGGAAGTACCAGCAAATATCTAAAGATTATATTCCTCCAGGGCAGTACTTTTGACACATTGGTGAGAACACATGGAGGAAGAAGACTGCATGTCTTAGGAGAAGGTACTGGCTGTGCACCATAGGTGATGAAAGCTTAGCTAGAGGCTTCTGCATACCGAGACACACTGGGAAGGTCGGGTTATCATGAAGGACCAAGTATAATCATGCTGATAACACACAATAAGGAGGTGGAACACAGGACTGTATGTTGGGCTTTTAGCTTCTGAAGGTAGTGCCTAGTGAATAAGCCATTCTGTCCCATGGTCCATGGAGAAAGGAAAAACACTCTGACACCAAAAAGAAAAACAGGAGTAGGGCTCAGTGGACTGAGAGAGCTGTGCCAAAGAGCCGTGCACTCTTGGACACTTCTTAAAGAAGTGCAGCCAGGTGCAGTCCTCTCACACCACAACTGTGTAAATATACTATGACAAACTTCTGGAAACAGTCAGGCATTGTTCGTTGACAGAGGGAAAATTAAGAACACGTGAGTGATGTTTGTTACTCAGCAAAGTCACTGCATTGACTTGTAAGAAATACTTAGACGACCTTTTGATGCAGGGATAAAGAACTATAGAGATTGATGCTACCAACCCCGGCCTCAGGAGGGCCTATGACACCACTTTATTTCACTAAGAAAAAGCACCAGAAGTGCCTCTGTCTGACAAAAGTTTTGACAGTGGTGATACCAGCAGCATCCTATGTTCAGATGGCTGAACTTCATGGCAGAAACCAAACTGATACAGACTAAAGACCCGCAGAGTCTGCTGTCAGCTAGTGACCTCTAATTAGTTTCTTGTTGTCATGATTTTGCCTCAAGAACCATTCTTGAAGAATTCCATGAATAACCTTCTTCTAGCTTGATGGTTCCTTTCATGAACCTATCCCTGCACTTTGTTTCCGTGCCAAAACATGCACGGAATTGCTTAAGTGAAATCACAGCAATGTAGTTCTGCTGTATCCTTACGATACCCAAGAGTCCTCCTGATCCCTTTTAGACAGATAAAGCAAATTTGCTTTTCAGCATATTTGGAAGGATGACAGGATGGTGCAGCTCTGCTGGCCACAGCTGAGCACGTGTTCACATGTGCAGGAAAACTGTCTTGCATTTAAGTTATATTAAGATGACCTAGGACATTACACATCAAAACGTTTAAATTTATTGCATAGCCAGTAGGTAGCAAGGGAAAAGCCACAAGTTATGATCATGGCAATTACATGAAGCTGTGTGATTTTTCATTTCCGGTGCATGGATTCACTTTTCCTATGTCTGAGGGAGCATTGTCAGCAAAGCGCTGCAGATGCATAGGAGGCGGCATATTTTGTGGCCCACTTGTTGCAAACACAGTACTGGATCCAGATGGTTTCTTAAAAAACTGCAGGGGCAACCTACCACCTCCGGCAGGTCTGTACCACGGACGTGCCTCAAAGCCTTAAGCACTCAAGGCCATGAGCGAGAAGCCACA
>NW_010162077.1:23803-54472 GCF_000695765.1 Mesitornis unicolor | reverse complement strand
CCCGTTCCCCTCCGCCCGGCGCTGTTGAGGAAACAGCCGTTTCCTCTCGGCCTCCTTCCCCGCTGTCCCGTCAGCGGCCGCAGTGGGACCCCGGCTCTCCGCGGGCTTGGGGCGGCCCAGGGGGCGTCTCCTTCTTGGGAAGAAGGGGCGGGGGCCTGACCGCCGCACATCCTGTTTGCACAGAGGCGAGCATGGCGCCGACGGACTGACTCCTTGTCCGAGTTACGAGCCCTGGAGTTTTCTGTGTGCTGCCTGGGGAAACCGGCCCTGCCAGACCCATTTCACGCCCTTCCCAGGGTAGGGGTCGCTGTCAGGGTCCCAGCCAAAGAAAGGGAGAGGGTTTCTCGTTTCTAGAGTCAGCACAGGTGCTGGCGTGGCCAGGAAAGGTGAGGGAGCTCGTTGGGTTGCTGCAGCGCAGCTCCAACCGTGGGAGGCCTTGCCATTCTTTTTACCTTCCTGACAGCTGGCTTATTTAAAAATAACGGTAAGATCCAGTGTGTTACTTAAAATTTAGCATGCTGTCTCTGCAGTTGTGATGAAGGTTTCCAACGTATGTTCAAAAATGTTATTTCTTCTGTCAGCACCAAATTCCTATCCTTAGAAAGCAAGGAGAGATTCATGGCACAAATTTTGTGGGGGTTTTGCTTGCTTCCCCCCCTCCCATGTTTCAGCATGTTAGTTGGGACAAAACTTATTTCCCACCATGTCACACGGTCCAACGTTTAGTAACTGCTGTTTTGGGATGAGTATTCTCCATATTTTTCTGCTGTTTAAAGGAAGAATTTGTAGTTATTCATATTCTTGTTCTGATTTGGTTTTGTTTTCAGCATCCAGAAGAGTGCTGTCATCAGAGAACGTGTGTATCCCTCTTACAGAGGCATGATATCCCACAAGTAGTGTCCCTGGACCTGTAATGAGGACCTGCAATATTTTCTTTCAAAGGATAGAGTCTTTTGGGATATGCTTGCTTTATGAATTTATCAGTCTGAAGCGTGTTCTGCATGAAGCACACTTTTGCCCCAAGTATATGGAACCATTAAGTTAATAAGATCCAAGAAAAATGTTTGAAGTGGAAAGCCCCAGAATAAGTGAGCAATTGCCTGCATAAATAGATAAAAAGACATTTGTATCAATAGCCAAATCTTGTGCAGTCTTGTATGGTACGACATTATCTGAGCAGGCCAGTTGACTAAAATGAGGTAGATGACTGTTCTCTTAGAAGATTAGAAATACTCTTTGTTCTTTCTTGTTCATGATGTACTGTAATTACTGTGCTGTTCTTTCATTTGAATTCTCCCAATAAAAAAAACCCAAAATCATACAGTATTCCAAGAACAGAGAAGAGCATGTGTATTTGTGTAATAGTTCTTTTCTGTGGAATTAGTGGTGAATTTGTTAATAATCTCGAGTTCTTGATACAAAGTTCACAAGCCGGTATGTTCACATGTGCTCATCAACTAGAAGCAAAATCTTCAAACAGCTGTTGTTGGAATACCTAATACCCTGCGTTACTCCTAGAGTCAGAACTCAGGTTGGAATAAGTTTGGCATTATAGATTAGAAGACAGAGAAGTTTGTTTTATGTGGGTCTTCTATAGTCTGCCTTGGATGCCTGTAGAGGGCATGGCTGGTTAGAATTCTTGCTTGAGCACTGCTACTAGCTGAGTCTGTCAGTTATTGCAAAATATTTTACATGGAAAGATCGTGAAATACAACTTTGCTTCCAAAGTAATAGTTTCCTGGTTGAGCCTGCCTGCGTTTTTTTAACTTGTAACGTGAGTACCTCTCACAAATACCAGGCAGGCTTTTCACATGATTGCTTGACTTATTATTTTCTTTTTTTTTCTTTTTTTTTTTTTAAATCTTTTTAAGGGAAAGACAAAATGAACCCTTTCTTTTTTCTGGGTTTTGGACATTCTCATCTAGTCTACTTCTGGAACAGAACTGTACCTTTCAACTCAACAAATGAGACATACTGCTACAGCACTGCCCGGGGCAGCACGGTGCTCCAAGGAGTAACTTTTGGTGGAATCCCAACTGTGCTGCTGCTTGATGTAACCTTCTTTTTTGTAAGTCCAGTTTCTGTTTCTTGTATTGAAAAACCTTCTGGCCTTCTCAAAAGTTAGATTGTTCAGAATTCTCTTATTTATCAGGTAGAGATTTGTTTCTGAGAATCTTTGGAATAATAAATGTGCTAAGGCCATCCTGGGAACTTCAAAGCACTTTTCAAGTATTGATAAAAGTTCACATATGTGTGGGATGACAGTGTCACTGTATGTCGGATGTGTAGATGTAGAGAGAGTGCAATATCGTAGGGTTGGCATGTGGAGTCATGGTGGGCTTGTAGTGGTAGCTCAAATTTCTACGTTTTGTCTTAACAGCAAGAACAATTTTTCCTTACTCTGGGTTTAAGTATTGGGTACCTTTTCAGGAAGGGAACATCATTGCTAACTTGATTGTTTTTCAAAAGGAAATACAATACAGAAAAGCTGTCATTTCACAGATTTTTTAAAAGTTAGATTTCATTAAGCTATCGAGGAAGTAATGTCCTGATCAGCTCAGTCCTGACCGAAGGAGGGATAGAGGCCCGAAACTCCAGTAAAACTTAGTTATTTCTATAAGTTTAGTCTAGGTGGTCTTAAGCCATCAGAAAAAGAGCTGTAGATCTGAAATTGGCCTGATAAGTGAGGTTTCTGGTAGTAAAATGAGACTGAAGAGTTCACATAGTTCCTGAGTTCTAGAAAGGCACTGTGGGGAAACTGAAAATGACCTGTGTGAGGTCTGAGCTGGTAGTTCTGTAGGAATGTTGGGGATATTCCTAAAAGTTAGGTAATGGCATTCTTTGCTATTGATTTGGTGTATGCAGCATGCCACCATAAATCCATATGCAGTATTTACTGCTTTGTGCAATTGATTGCACAGTGTTTAATAAGATTTAGTTGGAGTGTTTGGAGGGACTACTTTTTAGTGGGGGTTTTTTCTTTGTTTTGGTTTTTGTGTTTTGTTGAATTTGTTTGGTTTTTTTTGTTCGTTTGGGTGGTTTTTTCCCTAGAGCTGCGGTTGAATTTTAAGATGCTGAGTCTCTGCTTTTGAATTCCTTGCCATTGAACCCTCCTTTCAAGCAGCATTAGGTAGAGTTAGGTGCAATGTAGAAGGGTCCTCAAGTATCTAGTACTGCAATTTATTTAGCAACTCCTGTGTTCCTATGTTCATGACACATTTACTGCAGATCCCTTCAGTAACTGTCAGTTGATGGTTTTCTGATGATTATTTCTAGGCTGGTTTCCTAAGGAAGTGAGGTTTATATATTACACTGTTTTCCTATTTTTGTCTGGCAGTTCTTCCTAATAACCATAGAATGCATTAGCTAATTTCAACCAAAGTTGTCAAAGAGTCTAAAGGACTTGAAATTCCTGTTTGCATGAAGTTCAAGGGCCAGATGAAGGAGAAGGCTCTAAATTAATATTCCCTGTTGGGAGGAAGGCTATTGCAAGAAGGTTTTCTTCATTGTGAAATGTGGAAATTAGCTGTGTAATCTTGACTCGTATCCAGGCTGGCCAGTTGGTATTTGCATGGATTCAAGTTAGTTGCATCACTGGTACCACTTTCTAGCTAAACAGGTATGGGATGTAGAAAGGAGTAGGAGGTGAGGGCTTATACTACATATGCATAGAAAACAGGCCTTGTTACTTCTGCTTCATTGCTTAGTACAGAGCAACTTGTTTTTTAAAGAAAAAGAAAAAATAAATGCATCTATGAAATGTGTAGGTTTAGGTTTTTTTTCCTTGTTTTCTTACCCTCTTTCAGAAGGTGAAAATACAGTGGGAGGAGGGGTTAAAAATACATTGCACATATCAAATATAAGTTTCTGGGGTTTATGACTTATAATATTGTATTGCTTTTACTGAGGATAAAAATAATTCTTATACTTGAGAAAATAGTTGAGCCCGCTGCAGCCTATTTACCTCACTGTTTAAAAATAATAATTTAAAAAATGGCAAGTTTTCCATCATAGTTGTTGTCATTAAGTAATGAATAATAGTAAAGGTGTATTTATGAATGTTTTGACTTCCTCTCAAGTACTACTTGCTACTTTTCATGTCACAGACCTTCATACACTTGCAGTTCGGAAGTATTTACATACAGTTCTCCCTCTTTATAAATTAGAGCAGGAAGGCAGGTGTCCTGGTCTTCTGATCCCAAACAGGTTGGCTTGTAGCATGGCTGCCACTGGGTTGGTTAACAGTTCGTTTAGGAGCTAGGACAGCATTTTTGACAGTTCCTGCACACCTAAGAAGAATAATTATGAAGTGGAAAAATAAACATTCAAAGATTTTTTATTTGTTTGTTTTCTAGATTTTAATATTGCTGTTTTCCATTATAAGAAAGAGATTCTGGGACTATGGTCGTGTTGCTCTGGTGTCAGAAGTTGAAAGGTAATTGAGATATACGATCAGACTCATTTGTTGAAACCACTTGGGGAATGTGGAAGTAGATACAGTAAATAGGGCTTAAATTAAGTGCATTTGTATCAATTAGATATCTTTGTAATCACATGCACCTATTTCTTAAGAGTCCTCATGCTGCTTTGTGTGAAATGTATCCCGCTCGTGGAGTTACTCTGCAGTTTCAGTAATAAAGTTGTGTGTTTGGCACTGTCATGAATTTCATTCCACAGTTATGGGTTAAGGAAGTGGAGCTAAGAAAATAGGCTGCTTGTCTGCTAACCTGTCAGATACCTACACCTTGATGTTTACAGTGTGTTCCTGTGGTAGAAGGATATTAACTATTTTGTTTGTCTTGGCTCATACCCAGTATCTTCCCAGAGCTCCCTATGCAGGCTGTGCCATACTATTGCTGAAGGGTTGAAAAAAAGAAAAATAAATGTATCGTTGTAGGTTTCTGAAATTCTTCACTGATTTTTAGTAATACTGCAAATGAGCTTTTGATTATTTAAAGAGAAAATAATATTTCTATGAGAGAATGTCATGGGATGTTTCAAGCCGATTTATGAAGTGTGTAAACTTTAACAGTGAGCTCCTTCCTGGTATTAGTGGTGTAACTAATTTGTGGTAAATTCACAAGTAAGCATCAGGAAAGGACTCAAAGTGTGGTTTTAGATGTAATCCATGTACAGCTGTGAAAAGTAGATGGCAGGAAAAAAAGAAAGGACAATAACTGAGACAACTAGCTCAGGCAGCAAGGATGAAGATGCTCTGGTACAGGCTCCCATGTGGGCTGTAGTGCCTTGCACGGGACAAACAGGTCCTTGGGCAGTCAGACATCTAGGAGCCTGTTATTGCCTCTGCTGGACTGTGACCTGAGCCAGCTAGGTGAAAATTATCGTAGGTACACCTATGAATACACTCCATTTTAACATCTATTGTCCTGTAATTATGGGCACATGACCATTGCAACATTTCTTTTTAGCAATGGACTAAAAACAGATGCTTTGCTATATTTGAGGGCTACAGAGTGTCTAAATATTTCTAGCCTTGCTACAGGATTGAATTTGTGTGAGGAGGTGGCCCTGCAGATAAGGTGATTGTGCAGAGAAATTCTGAGTAGCGGCTGCAAGATGAAGGAAGAGAGGTGATGTCTTGTAATGAGGAGTATCTGAACAGGAAGCTACCTTGCAAATCTGATCCTCACTAGGCTTCCAAACCTGTGTTGCATTCTCTTATGTTACTGTGGTTTGATATCCCAATGAAATGTTGTTTTCTTTCTAATTCAGTTAAATACTCTCACATCAGGAGCTCACATGTCTTCCTTTTTCAACATGAGACAGGATAAATTTCTGTAATTAAGGATAAACTGCAAGATGAAAACCACAGCTTTCATAAGTGAAAAACTGTTTATGTACTACTTCCCTTAGTTAATTCAGAATTCTTAAAGTTGAAATAATTCTGTGGAATTCCAGAAGCCGTTATTAAAGATACTTAACAGTGTAATTTAATGTATTTTAGTGAATCAAGATACAACCGATTGTCAACATCTTCATCAGTACCTGAAGATCTTGAATACGATAGTGTAAGTATTCTAGAGTTTTGATTATTTTTTTTTTCTTAAAGGTAAACTATTTAATGGAATCTGTTGTAATTTGCCATTCCACCTAGCCACATGAACCAGTCATTAAACTGGAAGATCATCTATGTGCAAAAATTATTAATGCATTGCGTATTTTGTTTTTATAGAACCGTACCTAATTTCTCTCCATTTCCTGGCTAGCTATTACCATATCACAAACCAGTATCTTGTGGTGTTGTTTTTAAGTAACTTTTTTGTTTGTTTGTTTTTAATTAGAAATGGGACTATATGTTAGTTTCAAAGGGGAGGCAGGAAAGAAAAAAGGCTACTAAATTTGTGTTTAAGTAACACTTCAGAGTTACATTATGTTGACATTGCAAACAATACCTAGTTGGTCTTTGTGGTACATTGTCTGCCTCACAGAGGTGAGGCTAGTAATAAGCCATGTGCTTTTAATATTAACACTGATTTGGAGTGGAAGATAATTTTTCGTGCCAAACTTTTGATTGCTTCCATCTGTGGTCTCTCTGGAGTCTTTGAATTCACACTTTTCTATCATTTTGTGTTGCAGCTTCAGAATGAACTGTGCAAGAGTTGTCCAGTGGTGGCAGCCTATGTTATATATACACGCACATGTGCGTGCGTGCACACACATATATATAGTATAGACATATTTAATATATGTATCCACTTAATATGTAGCCTTTCAACTAAATAATTGTATGAGCATCAAAAGCATACTGGTGTTTGATCAGGATTGCTCTGCTATTTGTGTAGTTTTCTTCATCTTTTTTAAAACCCTAAAGCAACTTTGTCATTGAAACTGTTGAATAAAAATGTGTCGCTCTAGCTTGATACTGTTCACTTGAAAGAAGAGGCCTTTTGAGAGACAAGATGTGTTTTGAACCATACTGGAACGTTCTGTGAGATGTGATCTCTGCTGTACAGTTTCGCAGGGGGATTTGTAAACCTATACGAGAAGCCTTTCTGTTAATGTAATCACAGCATTGTTTCAACGGATTAACTTGTACTAGACTCTCACAGAACTTATCCTTGAAATTGGAAGTGTCTCTGGAAATGGTTCTTGGAAAAATAATCACTTTTCCCTGCTCTACAACAATCTTGTAAAAAAGTTCTTTAGAAGCCTCAATCTTCTATTCATTGGAGATGAGATTTGGACATGTGTATAAATTTAAGAAGCCCAAGCAATACACTTGCAAGTAATAAAAAACCTTTAAATACTCTCTGAAGGCATACATATGAAGCACATGGTAAAAAGTATGTAGAACATGAGGTATTTTTCTGCATGTTTCTTATTTATGATTTTAGAGCAACAAACTGCCAGCTTTTTAGCTAAGATAGGCTTAATAGAACCACCTCTCTTAATTGTACAGCTTAGAGACTATATTTTTTGAATGTTAGCTCCTAAAAACTTCTTTCTTTATTTGTAGGGGTTTTGTTCTTGGATGACAGCTGCTTTTCGAATGCAGTAAGTATATGAAATAGGAATAGTGAGCTGTGGTTTGCTGTGTACTTTTTTAATGAAATAAAGGAGGGTTGCATTCAAAAGCTTTTTCTTTTTTTTTTTTCCTTGAGTAGATAGAGTTTAATACAAACAGTGATACAGGTGCCTCTGGTGGGGTGGAAAAAGAATATGAAAACAAGGTCAGCTTCTGGGAATACTTCAGGATACAGTCATCCTTCTGCTGGCAGCCCAGGGACTCCCTGATCTTGGGACAGTGTGTGAATCTATGGCAGTTATATGGATTCTGAGCTAATAACTAGGCTCTAGGCTTTTACCCTTCAGAGAGTACTGTGTGGGTGTTCCCCTGTTTGAAGCCAGTAGGGCCCCAGGCAGGAAATAGGGTTTCCCTGCAGAGATTTCTGTGGAGAAGTGGTGGGTTATTTGGGGCTGGAATTGAGTAGCTAGGAAAAGCTTATCCTACTGTTTCCCAGAGACTGAGCACTAGACGTGTGATGTTTGTTGCCACTCGGGGCATAGTAAATAATGATTTTTTAAAATTAATTTCTAGCTTGGATCCAATGAAACATGAAAGGAGTGGGGATTGAGCCTGTCTTTCTCCAATTTTGCTAGTACTGTTCCTTCCTTTTTCAAGAACTCCTGTTTTAATGATCTGTCCTGCTGAGAATGGATAGACAGTAAGAGTTCATTCCAAAGCCTATTAGTATCTTCTGTTAATTCGGTGTTGTAGGAGTAAGGTGATTGTGCTGTAATTTTCCTCATGGGAAGCCTTTATGGAGATCAGTGAACACTGTCACAGTGTGATCTTAAAAGTGTGAGAGCCAGACTTAACACCTTGTGACTGTCATAAAGCGGGAGGTCGCAGCAAATGACTTTGTCCTCTTTTAGGCTGATACAAAAAACTTGGATGTAGATTTGCTTTTCAGATTACTTGTTCCCATTTTAAATTTCCTCGTATTAATTTTTGTATGGTCATACTGCACAAGAAAAACACACTTTTGGAACTTAAAAAAGAACAGAACTGTGTTGAAAACCAATAGGGATTGATGGCGATGTCACTGGATAGACTGAGAAATTAATTTATATTCGAAAAACTACCCTCCAAAACCCCACAGAACCTGAGTAGACTGACCATGTGCTTTTCTGTCTATGGTGCAGCGATGATGAGATTCATGAGAGATGTGGTGAAGATGCCATACATTACCTTGCCTTCCAACGTCACATCATCTGCTTGTTGATTGCTGTCAGCATTTTGTCTGTGTGTGTCATACTACCTGTCAACCTGTCGGGTGATCTACTTGGTAAGATTATTTTGTTATTATTATTCTGAGAAGAATTTTGTGGTTTAAGATCATTGTGAAAGCTGCTTTTTTTTAAAATTTTGATAAAATTTTTAAAGGGTCTTGTTGTTATTTCCCCCCCCTTGGTCTGTGTCATTTTGTATGAAATTTGTATGAGAGAGGGTTCTTTAAACGTCTGGCAAACACTGTTGTCAGAAATGTGATGGCAGACCACGTACAGACAGGGATGGCTAGACCTAGAAGGCTCAATGCAGGATTAACTTGACCTATGCCCTCTTCATTGCTGTTTATCTAGGCCTTCTTTATGATTTTCATTGGTAGTGACTGCAAATGGAAGCTGTGTTCATCGCTGAGAAGTCTTTTTCTAGCATCTAGTCTGAATCTCTTGCTGCAATTTAGGATCACTGGGGAGAATAGATTATTCTTTCCCTCTTTGTAGTATGCTTTTATCTGCTTGAGGATTATTGATTAATCTGTGCTTTTTCCTCTTTGATAAACCAGACCGGTTAATTTGGTCATTGATGAGAACTGCTTTCCATTTGGCTGATCGTAAAACCATCAGTCATCCTCTGAACTTTTTTTGGTTTTTTTTTAGCTAGTCTGTCTCCCATTGTGTCCTTCTGTCTTGGTGTGTAGCTCAGAACTGGACAGATCTCCCTGAGACTTTGTCAGTGCTGACTGGACAAAGAATTATTTCCTGTTTCTTGCAGTCTGGCCCCTATTGCATCTGGCAGTGTGACACCTACCTCTTTCCATTAGTAACTCACACTCAACAAATACAGTAAGTGTATCCTCTAGTCCTCCATTCACATTGCTGGTGGGAATACTGCTGGACAGAACACTCTTAAATCCTGTTTAGACATTCTTCCATTTTTGATGAGTCCTTAAGCCCATTTTATACCTGGCTTTGTATCAGTTTTATCAAGATCATGTTTACAGAGTTGTTCACTGTTGATCATCTTGGCAAATAGCGATGACAAAAAGCACAATAATTCGTTTGGTTTTCCCAGGAGCTCTCAAGTGGAGTTCTTGTTTTTTGTTTTCTTTGTTCTTAGACCACAACATCTTATTTTGTGTACTGACCTTGCTGATCTTTGCATAATTTATTCTCTTCTATTGTCCTTAATAATGTGGCCTAGTTTTTGTTTTCAGTTTACTCCTACCTGTGTTTTAAAGAGGCTTGTGATGTAACCCATGTCTGACATGGGATACATTGTACCCCTGCCTTAAGGATTGTTTCTTTGTGGCACTGCCATCTCTGACTTGCTTTTTATGAACTCTTTCTTAGAAATTTTCTGGTTATATTAATTGATATTATATTTTTATCTGCTTTCTAGAGACCATTGTTGTTCTTTTTTATTCTTTGCATTTCTTTTCTTTTTTTTTCCCTCTTTCAAAAGACCCTTTATCACTTCACAGTCACTTCTCCTTCCTTGCTTTCCATGTCTGTGTCCTCAGCCAGTATCCCTAGTTTTACAGAATCAAATCCAACACAACTAGTGCCCTAGTTGCTGTCTTCACCTCCTTTGTAAAATAGAGAGAGAGATGCCAGTGCCTTCAGAGAACTTGCAGAACGTGGTTCCTTCTCCTGGTCTTGTTACTACCTTTATATTTATACCAAAAATGGATTTTGTAATACGCGTTGGTTGTGTGCACTGTCCTTCTCTAACTACGAGTTGATAAAAGTTGTGGTATCTTGGATAGCAATAGGTGTTCTCTGTTAATTCAAATGACAAAGATGGCTGGCCTTGTAAAGCAGGAGAATACAGCTGCTGTTTTCTGCATTAAATTTTGTGATACTAAGAAATAGAGCTTCAAAACAAATATGAAGTTGTAGTGAATCTCCCTGTTTTCCTCCCCTTCCCCCATATGCTGATTTTTGTGCATTTGCGGTTCTTTCTGTTGTGATGACTTAACTTGCAATGTGGTTTAACAATCTATACTAGAAGACTGTTTGGCTTTCCAGATACACTTGTCTCTTTTTCCTTTGTGAACATGTACTCAATTTTGCATTATGATTTTTTTTTAAATACTTGACAGTCTAGAGAAACAAACTTTCTCATTTGTTACCTTAGTAAGGTTACCAGTACTGTTTTTGTCAGCACTGAGTTAATGCAATTTAAAAAACTGAAATAAGAAATCAGTGAAGATGGAATAAAAATGTGAAGGAAGTTTGTTCAAATCCCTAAATGTTGTTAATGGATGTGAGGGGAGATTGGAGGGAGAAAGGGAACTGCTACGAAGACCTAGTATTCAGACTTTAACATAATCCATTTATAGAAAGTAATATATAGATAATCTATATCTGTTTATAGATAATAATCTCTTGATGGGTTGAATGTGGTATAATCCTATGGATTTTTTTTTCTAACTTTAAAATGCAATACAGTGTAAACAAGTATTGATTATAATTCTGAATCTTTTTAACAATGAACATGCTCAGCATTATAAAAACTATATCAACCTTAAAAATAGAATAAAAGCTGACTTTCTGATGGTTTCCATGTGAATGTAATTATGCTACTTATTTTTGTTTTTCTTAGATAAAGATCCTTACAGTTTTGGAAGAACAACTATAGTAAACTTACAAACTGGGTAAGTAAATCTTGCAGAGTACTTTTATGCTTATGTCTGTTTCCTGCCATAGTCTATAACCACATATATTGATACTTGCAGCATGGCTCATGGGGTAGAAATTACTTATTCACGCTTCATCAACTGAAACTGGGATGCATTCTGCTTCAGGCTATGCAGTTACTGTGCTGATAAGAAATCTGGAGCCTTGGCTTCTGCTCTCTCAGCTCCTTCTTCTTACACCACATGTTTCTCTTGGCTAATGACTACACATCTAGCTATATTATTTTCAGAAATTTCCACTTTAAAAGAAGCTGTACTTCAGAAGAAAAGTAAAGCCGACAGCTTTACTTGAATGTGTAACTTGATTTAAATTCTCTTACATCAGATTTATGCGTGTGCATATCTCTCCCATCCGAGATCATGATTAAGATTACTTCTGTGTGCTTTCTAAAAGCACCTTGTAAGTTGTTGAGATACAAAGCTGTCCAGTTTTTCTGTTTTATTACTTGATCAATCCACAGTCTCTCATTGCTACTATGTCCAATAGAGTTTTTGCCAATCCACTTTGTTGTTTATTTTTTAAACCACATTATGAATCTAGTAACTATTGGGGATTTTTTGTTTGGTTAGGGTTTTTTTATCTGTAAAATAGGTTCCTGTATTTTAGGTTTGTGTGTTTATTAATGCTCTTTACAAAACTGAAGAACTGTTCACAGAACAGAACTTCTGTAATCTTTGAGAAAGGAGCTATTGGAGAAGCAGAATTTACTCCCTGTATTAGGATGTTTTCAGTTTGAGTAGGGATTGTGTTCAGGGAGAGCTCCATTATGCACTCAGCACAGTAACTTCTAAAGCAAATAAAAAGCATTTTGGCAAATAGCATGGTGTGTGCTACTGGTCATCTCAATGAGAAGGCACAAGCCAAATGCTGCCTAAAAATATCCATGCCATAGAATATTTGGGTTTTTTGTGGGTCTGTTAACCACAGAATTTTATGGTAAGCAAGTAACCCTAATGGCTGTCCAAGGCATCTACATAGGCATGACTGACTACCAGTAACTACCTTTTTTCTTGTTTTATGTTCAGTGAGAGGTTCTGATCTGCTTAGCATTTTGATGGCTACTTTTAGCAGTTGGACAAGTAGTTCTTTATGCTTCTCACATTCATAACATTTTGTCTGACAGTAATAATCTTCTTTGGCTGCACACGGTTTTTGCTGTTGTTTACCTGATTCTGACTGTTGTCTTCATGAGACATCACATGAAGTATGTCACATATAAAGAAGAAAATACAGTAAGTTTCTGTATTGGGGTGAAAAAAGCCATGCAGCATGTTTGCAAGTGGATAGTGCTAATAAAGCAGATTGCTAAGATGCCTCACACTTGCTAGAGTGTGACATAAGTGTGACAAATTCACTGAAAGCAAAGCTTCATTGAGTGAATTGTGAAAATAGATGAAGAGAAGGGGGTTGGGGAGGGCCTTGTGAAATTTTTGTGTAACCTATTACCAGTATAGAAGGTGAACATGGTGCTGTCCTGAATAGATGCAACTCCCATCAAAATAAAAATTTCCTACCATTTTTCCCCTCTACAGCACAGCTACTTGTGCTGTGTCGTTACCTTCCTCATATTCTTGTTTTCTTTTCCATGATGTGGTTTTTCAAAATTGGGCTTTCATTTTCTCTTGCAGGTTAAATGCACATTGTTTATAACTGGTCTTCCAAAAAATGCAAAAGAAGAGGCAGTACAAGGCCACTTCAGGTAAGTTCCATGCTTCAGCAGTATCCCCAGGAGATTTAAAATTGTCCCAGTAGTTTTACCTGCCCAAGCAGAAATGGTTTTTGATTTTTGCACTGTTTGAGATTCATGCTTCTAAAATCATATCTTATTCCTTAGACAGAATTAAGAAAAGACTGTTTTTCAATAAAGTTAGTTAGCTGATCTGGCTGAAGTGGCTGTGTATCCATACTTTCCATTCATGCTCCCACGTGGCCATTACTTGGGAATAATGCTGTACATCTCATATTAAAGTAACATTCAGCAGCTGTCTCTCTGGACATCTCCACTCTGTGATACCTCATTCAAAAATTAAATGAGTGATTGAGATGTCAGTTAGACATCAGTGGTGCTCTTTGAAACAGTTTCTTCATGGTACTTTATGTTCTTACTATTCTTGTGTACTGCCTCCTTTTCAGTGCTGCCTACCCAACTTGCACTGTGCTGGAGGTCCAGCTGTGTTATGATGTAGCCAAGCTTATTAAGCTCTTCAAAAAAAGGTACTTGGTTTTTGTAATCTACCTGAGTTTAGCATAATTTTATGAATGCTTTGCCAGTCCTTATTCAAAGTATACCAGTAGTACTAGAGCTTGCACATACTAGAAATGAATTTGCTCTTAAAATTCTGATCTGGACTTCAGTTATTCATCTGTGTTTTAGGGTGGGTTGTGGGGTGTGATGTGTTGTGTGTTGCATAAGATAAGCTTTGTCTCACTAATTATTTATGTGTGTATGTATTTAACTATTGTCAGGCAGTGCAAAGTGAAAAACCCAACTATTTAATTAATAAGTCTGGGACTCTGCTGCTTTGGCTGGAGGTGCTGGTCACAGGAGAATAAAGTGTTATCTTTTGGGCGATACAATCTGTTTTTTCCTGGAACCTCACTACAAGTGTGGGCTGTATAATGCTATTACAGACTTGAAAATAACTATACTAAGTAGTCAAAATAAGGTGTATGAATTTTGTTATCAGTCCTTGACATAACTTTTTCTCTTGGGGATTATATTCTTAAGCTTGATGTTGATACTGTTTTCTTGCAAGATGTTATGGATGTATTTTTCTGTCCAGAAAACAGGCGGAAAAAAGCCTGACTTACTATGAGCACCTCCATCAGAAGTATGGCAAGCGGGTCCAAATCAACCCTAAGCCATGTGGTCAGTTCTGCTGTTGTGAGATGAAAGGATGTGAAAGGGTAAGAGATTGCATTCATTTTTAATTATGCCTGGGTAGGTTTTTAGAAGAGTAGAGAATAGTTTTTATGTGACATCTTGTTGAGCTTCAGAAAGTTTGTTGTTCATTTATTGCAGATAGCTCATCCTTCACGTTCTCGCATTGTACAGAAAAGGAATTCCCCAAAACTTTTGAAATGTAATCTTGGTGCAAAAATTGAAATACAAGAAAAACTTCCTGTTTGTTTGTCTTCACGTTGTGACGTGATTTATAATTTGTGGAAGTAGTATGAGGAAAAAGAGACTGTGGTTTGTGTAAGCTGTATTTTAATGAAGATATTAGCCATCTGGTACTTGGATGTAACAGTCATCAATTTCCCAACAGGAGGATGCTGTAGATTATTATACCAAAGTTAGAAATGAACTGATGGAAGAATATTCAAAAGAGGAACAAGCTGTTTATAATAACCCACTGGGAATGGCTTTTGTAACATTTCAAGAGAAATCCATGGCAACCTAGTAAGTTTTGTCTGTTGTCTTTTAACTATAATAGTACAACTGATCTCCTATTTGTGTTGCTTGTTTGCTTATGTTAGTTCTTCTTCCTTTCTTCTTTTTCACCATCCCAGGGATTTTGTCTTCTTTGCTTTTGGGTAAGTTTTCTCCTAAGTGTGCATTTAGCCTCTATGCTTCAAGTGAAGCAAATATCTAATGGACGAAATGGCTCTGGATGTTTATTTGGATAAGGAGCCTTTCTCTTCTGTGTGGGATCCAGTCCATTGGTGTAGGTTAGCAGTAGACCAGACTAATTGGCTCTTGAATATGAGTCACTGATTCCTCCATCTTTCTACAGTGCAAACAGTCCAAACTTTCAGAGTGGGTGGAAATTATGCTGCTAGATAGTCAACTCAGCAACGTAGGGTCAGTGACTGACCTGGCCATAGATGATAGATACACATTGTGGATCTCTCTTGCCTGTTATTATAGATACATGTGTAGGCCTAATATCTGAAGTTGTTTGGTGTCGTCTACTCTGTCATTTGTAGAGAAAATGCACGTAGTCTCTCATTTTCTGCTGGCACTTTGTGAGCATCTTTTACTTACACCAAGTGAGTAAAGGGAAACAGGATATTTGTATTACTAAAACAATGCATTGTGTATTGTATTCTTCTAGCCTGTGATTTAAATTGTCTGCATTCTTTTGACCTTCAAGTCCTGTTAGAGCATCAGTCTTTCAAGGAAGTCCAGAATTCCTTGCAAAAATTTGAGATGCTGGAGAAAGTTGGTGTTTTTTTGCTGCTCTTTAACTGAGTAGTGATTGTATGGTGAAATCTGTCCCCTTCCTAATTTTGTAATATTACACACCATATTTAGAGAATCTAGAGTATGAAATAACATTTTAAGATGTAACACTGAAAGAAGCAATAAGCACTGCAGTTCCCTCTCAAGCAGCTAATTTGCCATACAGAATTTTGATGGAGTAATCTTTCCTTGGCGATGTGTTCAGAGTTGCACTGCAGGCATCTCTGAGTTGAATTATCAAGAACTGAAAAGATTTTAGTTTGTTTAGTTTGGAATTGATATGGTGGACTCTGAAAAATTTGATTAGATTACATGTGAAGAAGAGGCTATCATCAAATTAGAAATTTATTTGGTGCCCTTAGTAGGCTCTGCTTCGCAGAGCCCTGAAATAGGATGGGAGAGATGGGAAGCTGGGACTGAGGTTCATGGAGTTGGGTGGCTGTAGAAGCTTGAGTAGTGATGGTGATTGGTAGTGTGACTGGTAGTGCTGAAGCTTGCTCTATGTATTTTTTAAAATCACCTGTCAAAAACCAATTAACTTTCTTAAATACTTGCTGCTGCAAGATGCCGGCAATTTGACATCGCTACTTGAATTCTGGTAAGGTAAAGATCTGGGTTTTGGGGGTTATTTTTGTTTGTTTGTTTGGTGTTCATGTATGTGGTTTTGTTTCTTTATGTTTAGAGCACAACTGAGAAACAAGCGTGTTCAGGAATTTTAGAATGTATCCATTCAATTATAATATGTATACTATTTCCATGCTAGTGTAATAGAACTTACTTGGAGTGGAACTTCTTTTACACAGTAGCACGCACACAGTTGTACTGTTTCTGAATATATGCCTGGCACTTCTGATGCTGTGTTTTGAGAAATCTTTGAAAGCATTTAATCTGAGTGTGTTTAAACTTTGAATACATGAATTGTCAATCAACTCATAATATTAAGATATAAAATTAAATATTGTGATTACTTCAGAAGTGGGTGAAAGAGGGTAATATTTTGAAGTGTGAGAATACCAGCATGATAACTGATTTTCTGAGAATTGGTACCCAAGGCAAAATTGGCTAGTTTTGATAGTGTAATGACATGAGTGTAATCCTTTAGTCTGCTTTGATTTGAAAACAGCTATAATTACGTAAAGAGATGTTTGGAGAACTGGCTGTCTTTATGTTTTTCCAATGCTCTCAGGCTTTGATTTTTTTTTTTTATTTATTTTTTTTTACATGAGTCACTGCTGGATTTTGTGTTGATAGAAGCACTGAACAGTTCCAACCAAGATTGCTTTTTGTTTCAAACTTTATCTGACCTCAAAGACCTGTGGTAGTAATTGTTTATATGATGATCGTTACGTGCATAATATAATGTTACATTGTTGTCTAAATACTTATTCTTGATCTCTGGTTATTAAAAGTGAAAAAAACTTTATCACTATTCCAAGTCTTTCTCATGACATGCAATGAACATGTAATTGGTGCAAAAATTACACCTGTAATTGAAGCACAATTACAGTGCAGCATTTTCAGGTGTAAAAAAATTGGAAAAAATCTTCCTTCTCTTTTTCTTCCTCACAGCATCCTTAAGGACTTCAATGCCTGCAAATGTCAGAGTATTAAGTGTAAAGGAGAACCCCAGCCATCGTCCTACAGCAGGGAGCTCTGCGTATCAAGCTGGGAGGTTACATACGCTCCTTATCCTGAGAATATTTGTTGGTGAGCTTCCTGTCTTACATCCATTATATATGATAATGCAGGTTTAGAATGGGGACAGGACAAGGTGGCTCAGTGCGTTTTTCTTTAACTCTAAACTAAGACTTTATGTGGCGTTTGAATGTGGCTGATTTGCATCTTTATTTCCATTAGTGGTGGTCTTCATTGACCTTGGGGAGGCCTCTTGGAGGCTAGCTAGAGTTTTTCCACTCCAAAGTTCTGGTGCCTGCAGTTCCTGTTAAACAAAAACCAACACCACCACCACACACAAAAAAACCCAAAACCAAACTGAACCCCCAAACCAAAACTGAATTAAAAAAAACAACCCAACCCAAACAACAAAAAAGCCCAGGTTATTAATGTCTGTGCCTCAGTGTTTCAATTTTTTGAGGTTACTGCATATCTACTGTTGAGATCTGAGGAATGCAGCTTGGTGTTAGTGCTGAGTATTCTCTAAGTGTGTGTATTTTTCTTCTGAGTTGCCATATGACAAGTATAACTTGATCCATTCTGTGAACTATGGTCTGTCTTCTAACATCTTTTTCTTGAACTAGTGGATTTCCCAGACTTGATCCACTGCTTACAGGACAGTGTCAGAAAAGCGATAATTGCTTATTAAATTAAACTGTTCATATGCTGCCTTCTGTCATGCTTATAGGCCAAAAATGACTAAACATTTTCCAGTTGCTTTGCAGATAACTTAGGGTTGGGTCAAAATAACCTCTTCTTCATATGACAGTAAATTTGTTGTGACGTTTCCATTGCCCAAACCAGAACTGCAAGTGAGACGCAGATGTGCATAAGTTAAAAATGTTTTGTGGGTTTTTTTTTTCTTTTTAAGTACACTCTTTTCCCTAATTATTTTAATATAAAATTACTTTTAAGATGACTATGCCATCTCTTTTTACTAATTGAGAGGTTTGCTCTAGAACTACAATTCTGCAGTTGGGAATAAAGTACAGAATCTTTAACCACAAAGCAAAGAACCATGATTCTTAGCTGCCTCTTTTGAGGCATTAATTAAAAATCTTTTACAAGCTCCTTTCCAAGTAGGGTCAGTTATATCTGCCTGTTTCATTGCAGAGTTCTTGCATGCGTGTGCTTAATTTCCTCTTTCTTTCTTCAAGCGCTGTCTTAAGGACACAGGAAATGATTGTTGAGACTCAGTGGGTTGAAGCACTTACAAAGCTTTTCTGAACATCTCTGAGAAAGGAAGATGGTGGTGTTTTGTTGTTGTTTTGTGGTTTGGGCTTTTTTTGTGGTTTATTTTTTTTTCTATTCTTTCTCTTTTCTCCCCTCCTCCTTGAAGAAGAGGAGGCACGGGGATTTCCCAAGTTACTTACCTAGGCTCACAGAAAGAGTTGTCATAATTGGGATGTTACTGAGCCTCTGGATCCCTGTTTTGTCTGTTCTCAGTACTTGGCTTTGGCTGGGGTTCAAATCATTCCAGCCCTTTTGGGAACCATTTGAGATAACACTTAAAAACTTTCTCTATTTGAGACCTATGGTTGCTGTTTTAATATGGCAGGAAGGGATGCAGGATTTCTAAATTATTTTTTTCACATCACAGTTTCTTGGTAGATTCTGCCTCTGATAGCTGCTGTTCTTGCAGAATTTCCCTTTCTCTTCTTGTTCTAACTTTGTTTAGTACTTCTGTACTATTAAATAGTGCAAGTGTTTCATCCCAAACTTTAACTACATTAGACATTGTGTTTGTGTTTGGAAGACTAAATATGTTCTTCTGCAAGCGCAATTTATGTTATCATTCAAGAAAGGCTGCACAGTTTTCTTTATTTCTAATAGCAACTGGAACTTGTGTAGTGCTTTGTTATATAAATTTGGGACTATGAAAACTCAATTTAGAAAAAGCAGTGCCATCTGTTACTTGACAGATAATATATATATATATTTTTTTTTTAAACCAGCAAATGCTTACTGGTTGCTTTGATGTCCTTTTAATTTTTTTTCCAGGAAAAATCTTTCAGTGCATGGACTGAAATGGTGGTTTAGATGGGCTTGCATAAATTTGCTCCTTTTTATTGTGCTGTTTTTTCTTACTACGCCTTCCATAATTATCTCAACCATGGACAAGTTCAATGTCACTAAACCTATTCACTACCTTAACGTGAGTATCACTATATGTTTGGGTATAGCTGTGTATCAGACCAAAATGTCAGTAAACTGATAAGTGTATAGTAACACAGTGAAACAATGTCCACAAGCTAAATTCAGATGAGATTCTCAGGCTTGTTTTACATAACTGCTGATTAAAAAGTATGCATCCAGAATCAAGGTTGGTCCTCTTTTGTTTCTTAATAGTAGGCTGAAGTAATTTCATCTGAAAGTTTATATTATTGTGAATGTCTTACTTGTTGTAAAAATTTGCATTCTGAATTATACACGATTCTAAATTTTGTAATGAAAAACAGTTGCCAAAAATGAAATTTCAAGTCCAACTCATATTTTGATTTTTATTATGAGAAGGGGGTAAATCAGATTTTAAACTCTTAAGTAAAATGCCATGATTTTATCTTGTTTATTGGATTCAAAACAGGATGACATACAAATCTGATCCTAGTTTGACTGCAGTTAAAGTCTCTTGCAAGCTGTTGATTTTAAATACTTCCCCAAGCTAGTGTGAACTACATGAAAACTGCTTGTGAGGTTTCACTTTCATGGAGTTTAATGTCTAATCCTGCTTTTGTTTTTCTGTCTTGCACACCAGTGCTGAGCACTCACTCATTTTATGGCTGTATTTGAATATGATTTCAACAGCCCAACCTGCTATAACTTGCAAAAAGCAAAGTATCGCAGCCTCTATTCCACTACAGCTGCATTAAAATGTCTTTAATACTTATTCTTACTTCTTGGGTTTTTTTTCCACCCACTAGAATCCCATCGTCAGTCAGTTTTTCCCAACGCTCTTGCTCTGGTCCTTCTCAGCTTTGCTACCAACAATTGTCTATTACTCAACTTTGCTGGAATCCCACTGGACAAAGTAAGCAATATTTTCCTTTGTTTTGGCCTTATTAGCTGAATTACTAAACTAAATGGAGAAAGTGCTTATCTTTCATGGAGCTCTTACATTTGCAGACCTCTCAGAGCAGGGAATGTCATGTTCTCATCTCTTTCTAATGTTATAACCAATACTTTGGAGTTTCAGTAATTTGTAATCAACACAGCAAGTGTAATCTGACCACATTATTTCCTTATGCACTACCTCCTTGCTTTTAATCAGAAAAAATGTCTAAGTAGGCTCAGGGGATGTAACTTCAACAGGAGCATGGAAAGTGCCTCTGATCCCATAGCTAGCTCACTCTCTGGGAAGAGAGGAGGTGTCGGATTGGATCCTCTTCAGACTCAGAACATGACTGAACCCCAGAATCTCACTTTAACAGGAAGTGCTCCAACTGCTGGCATGTTACTCATAAACAAGGCATCTACCTTTTTTGTTGTTTTGCATGAAAAACGATCTGGATGTAACTCTTGGTGCACAACTCCATTGCTGTCCAGTATCGGTAGTGGTGATCTGAGAAGACCTATGGGTCCAAGGCTCAGAAGATGTGTTGATGCAAAATTTTCTGATGTGACCAGTGCATTCCAGAGATACAAAGCACAGTGACTTGCTGCTGCTTGGACAACTCAGCACAGCTTGATTTCATCCCCAGTTTACCTACAGTCAGATAAAAGCATGATACTGCACACTGAATCCCAGCTTCACTCAACTTCTTCCATAATGCCTGGAGCTATTTTTTGTTTTTATATTCCAAGGTCAAACGTTTTAGATGTTTTGCTTTTTGGTACCATTCCTTTCTAAGCGTCATGATCAGAATCTGCTGTTTATTCAAAGTTGTATGCTTTTCATAAACTTTTTTTTTTTCCCCCCAAGGTAGTTGCAGTATGCACATGAACTTTGAGCCCTTCTCAATCAGTTGAAATAGACTTCTGAAGTCAGTAGTGATCACAGGTCTGATTTCAAGCCTCGATATAGTTATACTGATAGGTCCCACAGTGCCCAAGGGCTACTTGATCCCATAATAAAACCTCTGTCCCTTTAATGCCCTATCAGATACCACCTTTAAGAGTCTGAATTGTTTATAGCAATTGCTGCACTTTTCTGGCAAGTGTGTCACTAGATAGATGTTTCTGCTGCTGTAGTAGGCACATAGCATTAGTAGTGTCACGTTGTTTCCAAAGACTTGACAATTGGCAAGGACAGTCAAGTAGCTTGTCTAAGTGTCTGGTTTCTTGGCAGTGGTGCCCTTTTACAAATTGTCTAATCCCTCTTGGCTTAACACTTGAAGAGCTGTTTGTTTACAAGCTGTTGTGAGATGTGGGTATCATTGGATGAGAGACTGGCTGTAATTGTCGCACATCCCCTCGTGTGGTGTGCAGGCCTGTAGTGATGCTTACCCAGAGTCTGAATTAATGTTCAGAAATGGGTTTTTTTGCCCAAGAAGATACTGAGAGTCTGCGTGGTCCAAATCAGTAAATTTCTCAAAGATGTTTGTTTTGTGAGTATCTTGTAACAATGTGATATGGTGGAGGAAGCTGGAAGTCTCATGAGTGCTGACATTCTCTGGGCAAGATCCTTCATGTGTGGAAGTCTGTCATATGAGTTTCTTATTCAGTGACTTTTTATGTTGACAGATCTGCAGAGAACAGAATAATGATGCATAAGGTCTACATATTTTTGATCTTCATGGTACTGATTCTGCCCTCCCTTGGTCTGACCAGGTAAAGAATCATAGTTTAACAGAGTAGTGTTTGAGTACTTCTGTCATATGAGTCATCTTACTTCTGTGTTCTAGTTACTAGTTGAGGTATAGTTGATGTGCCCCCACTCCCTCCAGTGTCTGTGGTTATATTGTCATTACACATTACATTTCAATGTTTATCTTTCATCTGAGGACTCATAGCCCTTTAAGTTTCTGAAGGCTGACTTTTATTTTAGCAAAGAAATTTAAGACCTTGTAAGATCAGTGACCGATTGAATGTTGCCCATACTCACCATCATAGCTGAGAACCCAGTTTTCTGACTATGTCTTATACTTCTGTTCTAGTTGTCTTTTTCTTTCCACCTTTGCAGTATTTGACTGTTTCCCTGGCTAACTGGGTAACATGTATTTGTTCTATCTATATAGTAACTGCTAACAGTGAATCATTGAAACTTTAGTATGAGGTAGATGTTACTGTTCTGTTTAATTCTGGTTTTTTTTCCCTATTTCTGACTATCAGTAACTGTGATAAAGCTAGTGTTCAGATTATTTGATTAACTGCTTTCTATCCACTATCCTCATCTGAGCTACTTAAAAAGAGAAGCAATTTTACACAGTACTAAGCTGTCAGAGACTGAATTACATTGACCATCTTTCTTTCAGCCTTGATTTTTTTTTCCGTTGGCTGTTTGACAGAGAATCGTCTGATTCTGCAGTTAGGCTGGAGTAAGTATTACCAATTCTTTCCTAAAGGAATATTTAGGGGTTTTTGTTGGTTTTTTTTGCCGTTGACTAACCTTGGTTAATGTTTATTAAAATCTGCTTGAGGATGATCTCTGTGGGATGATACAGACCTTGTAAATAAGAGGAGGAGAATGGAAGTGATATTGCTATGAAGAAGTCTGTACTTTTTCCCTGCTAGCTAACGTATGCAAACATTCAATAAAGAGACAGCTATTTTCCCAAAGCTTTACAGATTTTGTAGAAGACAAGAAGCGACAGGATAATATCATGCAGGTGAGAGAGGACCAGAAAATGTACTGAGGATTGTTGTGTATCATGGACAGGGATTACAATCCCAAGGAGTGCAGTGGGACCAAATAGCTGTGCAGTAGTTCTCTTTCTGAAATCCATTGACTCTTGATTTTAAGAAACATGAATGTTTCTACACCAACATTGCAAATTTGCAGATATTGGTTATTATAAGCTCTTGTGACTGTGGCTGGAGGGAAAGAATAGAATGCAATTATTAGGACATAGTTAGGTTTTCAAACAGTTTCAAAATCAGTAACAAGAAGACTGTTAGGAGTTACTAAGCTGGGAGAGACAACTGCAGTCTTTTCTATTGCAGTCTTATCTCATCTTGTCTAGAGTTGGTGCTGTAGACATCAAATGATGCTCTTGTCTGCTATCAGTGACCCATCGAACTGCTGTATCTTTTCATGAACAGTTTATTCCTCATCCGAACTGCAACTCAGCCAGGCTTTTGCAGTACACTACTCTTACTGCATTTATAGCTCTGTAGTACTCTTTTTTTCAACAAAATTATTGGAAGTTTTCTAGCCACTTCTTAAGGTGTCAAGTGCCTATCCTTAGGGTAAGAGATTTCCGAAGGTGATAGGGACCCATTGTGTGTGTGTATGTGTGTATAAATATGCTGTATTTGTATTCGCTTCCCTGCTTTCTCGTCAGTGTCTGATGTCCTTCCTTGCAGATGTGTCTTTTTGCCTGACCAGGGAGCCTTCTTTGTGAACTATGTGATTGCATCTGCTTTTGTTGGCAATGGGATGGAGCTGCTGCGCCTGCCTGGCCTCATCCTTTACACCATACGCATGATAATGGCCAAGTCCACAGCAGAAAGGAAAAATATTAAACAGGTATTAAAGCCCTTCCTTAGCAAGAGGCAATTAAATGACTGATCCTTATCAGAAATAGTGGGAGCCCCCATCCTTCATACCATTAACTATCATCTCCTGTCATTTTTTTTTTTCTTCTGTTTTCTATCCATGATAGTTTCATACTCCCTTCATTTGCAGCACAGATAACTGGGAGGTATTAATTCAAGTCAGACATGGTAAAAAATCAAATCCAAGCTCTGAACTTCAGATTATAATTTTCTTCATAAGTCCAGGTCAGAATTTTATTATATGGATTTTAAAGGATATTTGTGATTTTATCTTATAGTCTAAACTTGAGGTTTTAAAAATTCAAATCTGTCTATAGTTAGTTTCTTTCTGTCAGCCCACAGGTGTGTACAACTTACTTTAATCTGAACATGCACCTAGCAAAATACATTCTTGTATATCTGTATTCCATTTTAAATGATGGACTTTCAGATGATGTGTTGTCTGGCAGCTTGAAATTCCTGATCTTACAGTGGAACTTAAGTCTGTATACAGCTGCTCCTGTTCTTATTTTTCTTCTTTCTTTTTTTATTTAATTTTTTTTATGAATGTGGGTTTGATTTTTTTTAAAAGATTCTTTTAAACATTCACTTAATGTTAGCAGTTACATATTATGTCTTCTTCTGGTTGAAATGACTTACATTCATTTCCTCAACCCAAGAGGAAAAGGTGGGAATATTTGCCACACTAAAGCTTTGATATCTTGAGCTTTCCCTACTGGGAAATCCAAAACAAGGAACAGTACAGTTTCAATGGAATCTGCAGTGAGATGAAGGTTCTGAGTTTGGCACAATTATTTTCTGCCTCGTGGTTTTAAGTTCTTGCTTGCTGTAGATGAAAACAAATTCCATGAGGAATTACTTAAAGGCTTTGAAAGAACCAGCGTATTTTCTGTAAGTACAGATGCTTAAAATGCATAGTGCTTCATCTCTCTACATCATTTATGCCTCTTAGGGAAATAATGGGTCCCTCTTGGAGGGAATAAGAGAAGGTGACTTGCTGGTTTCGTAAATCTGTTCTTAACTCCTGACACATTGATAGATGACATGAGAGTTTTGGGTGTTTTGTTTTTGTCCCTAGCAACAAGCATTTGAATATGAATTTGGAGCAATGTATGCCTGGATGTTGTGTGTGTTCACTGTCATCATGGCCTATAGCATTACATGTCCCATCATTGTCCCATTTGGTAAGTTTTCCAATGAGTTGCGGGCATTGTGCGAGCAAGATGGGGGCATTTGGGAGGTAGGGAAGGCACAGTTCTGCATTCTTATTCCAGTTCAAATGCTGATAATCCTTAGGAGTTACATCTGAGTTTTCTTCCCTTCTTGTGGAAAAACAGGGCAAAAGATGGTGAATTATTAGCTCTTGTACTGCCTTTAGAAGCTGAAAGTAAGATATTAGATGCTTATTTTATTTCTCAGGTTTGAGTGCATTAGCTCTGGTGGTGGTTTTTAAACCATAGAGTTTATGTAGGTTTGGAGATGAGAGGATTATTTTTATCTCTGGGGTCTTGATGTCTGGGAGAAGCAAGCTGCAGAAGGTACCCAGCCTGGAGGTCCACCTTAAGCAGCCAAACTTGACTTGAGACATTCTGATCTCCAAATCCTTTGGGCACATTTGAAATAACTTTTGTTGTAAACTTTGACCGATTATATGTAAAATGAAGCAGAAAAATAAGTGTGCTGATCCAGTAGCAAGAGGCTGGAAAACTACCTGTCCTTTTCACTACTGCAGCTCTTCTGCATTGCTGTTTCTGAAATTCCACGTCGTGAATGAGAATGAGAAAAGGGGCTGTGGTCTTCACTGTGCTGTGGACAGCTGTATGCTCCACAGTCCTAACCCCAGGGATGCAGCCTAACAATGTGCTGACTGCTTTGCTGGGATGTGGTCTTGGTGAACACCACAGCTGCCCTTTGACTGGACAAGGAAATGCTGTGTTCTCTGGTAGACTTGCTGGCTTAGAAAACCAGGTAGCTGGGAGTTCAGTGCATGTGGGTGGAACACAGCTGCCCTGTGCTGTAGATGGAGCTGCAGTCCTACAGCAGCCTCAGAAGTTCTCCCGGTCTCCGATTCACAGGCCACCTTTTTCTAGGATGTTTCTCTTACTCAGTAGATTTATCTCTGTCCCATGAATCAAACTTAACATTTCAGCCTTAAGTTGCATATATATCTGTCTTTGACTACTTTCTTGTAGCCAGTACCAGCCATTATATCCTGTATGGGTGATCAAGAAAGGTAGCAGTCTGCCTAGAACTCAGGGACAGTTGTCCATCTTTAGTGACCGTGACATAATCTACGTCTTACTTTATTGCAGCTTTTGTTCACAGAGATTCTAGACTGTCATGAGAATTATGTATAAAGAACCATTTTGGCAGCTACAGATATTTCTACTCTGGAAATCTCTTTATCAGGCATAAGTAGTACTAAATAGTATTACATAGCTGGTATTTTCCTTTTCTAATCCAAAATTTTAGAGAGCTAGATACAACATAATTAGCTAAATTAGATATTGCTCAGAACTGGTTTTAATCAACAACCTTATTATTGGAAGAATGTGGCAAATTTTTCTCTGACAATGTACTTGATCTTTATTTACATTTCATTTTGTGTGCAGTTGTAAATATCTGAATGTGCTGTTGCAATTCATAGCTGTTGCAGCACTAACTGCCTTTTCTTTGGAATAAGAAATAGCTGAGTTGAAATCCAGTCATGAATCTGTTGAAGGCTGAGGGAGATGTTAAGCCACTTTTAGACCTTTCTTCCTTACCAGTGTGGTGGTGGAGGAGTTACCAAGTCTTCTGTACCAGCGTGGCCTCATGTGCCAGCACTGGGAGGGAGCTGTGGGCTCCCTCTGGGAGCACGAGTGGTGCCACAGAGAAGTGTGCAGATAGGGCGAGGGATGGGGGTCTTGTGCTGGGGCTGGAACAACCTTAGGAGCAGGCTGCTGTCGTGCAGCTGTACCCCAGTTGTATTTGGGCTGTGTCCACCATTGGTATCCAGATCTTCAGTCACCTGGTTAGTGGAGATCTGCTCATAGAATTGCTGCTGTTTATCAAGTCTTTGACAAGCTCTCCTTGGCTCTCCCTTTTTTCCTTCCAGGTTTAATATACATACTGCTGAAGCACATGGTTGACCGTTACAACCTGTACTATGCTTATCTCCCTGCCAAGCTGGAGAAGAAGATGCACTTTGCAGCTGTGAATCAGGCCCTTGCAGCTCCAATTCTCTGCCTTTTCTGGCTCTATTTTTTCTCATTTTTGAGGCTGGGTGAGTATTACCTTTTTCCACCTAGAAGCTGCTCCTACCTCTCTTGCCAACTTACCTAAATTACACGTGAAGTTTCATGGACTTTGTGGGCTTTTCTTTTTGCTTCCATAAATGGGAAGTCATAGCGGTTACCTGTGGCACTGAATTATACAACATTTGCAGCTTACACGAGTTTGCATAAGACACTGTGATGGAGATGGCCAGTATGTTAACTTAAAACTGTTGGCATGGAGCTTCATATTCCTTCATTTTGCAGGAGATCATGTGTTCCCTAAATCTGTAGAGTTTGAATTGGCCAGTTGGGCTGCAGAGTGACAGACAGTAAAAATCATTAAATAAAACAAAAATGTATCCAGAATTAGCTCTTTCTACTAAGATGGTCTCTGGCTTCACTACCTGCATTTGTGTAGCCTGTGCATAAGTTCAGTTTGCCTGGATGAGTTGCCTGTTGCCTCTGTTGTACAACTATCACTTAGAAAAACCTGTAAAATGTTGGCTAATGCTACCGAGTCCTGTTTTCTGTATCATCTGTCAGACTTTACATGGAGGACTGCACTGGGATGGTGACTCTCCACCCCATATTGAAATTTAAAAACTCACGTTTCGTGCATCATGTATTTTAAAAGTAGGGATGTTCTATATTTTGCAAACATTTGGTGTTGATAGTATTGGCTGTGGTGTACTAACAGCTTTGACATCAGAAAAGGTCAGTGATAGCTTATGGCTTCTTAGATGTGATAGAGGAAGAAGCATTTGGCATGGAACAGAGATGCCATTGATGCTGGAAGGAGGCCTTTGGTATCTAACTGTATTTTGCCCTCTTCTCTGCTTTCACAGCACTGGTAACAAATGACCACGCTCGCATTGTGTTTTTCTAGCATACCAGTAGTAAAAAAGATATTGTTGGCAGACTGTCATCTAATTTTAGACATAGCTCCCCATGGATGCAAGAGGCACTGTTGCTTCAGGCTGTCTTTTGGTTTGAGCAGATGTCCCTGCGTTAGTTGTATGCTTGAGAGCTTGGGTTTTTTCCCTTGTTTTTGAGAACTGTCTTTGCAACCAGGAACACCAACAAATCTACGTCCTCTAAAATAACAGCAGAATTTCTAGGGATGCAGTTGATATGCGTCTTCTAATCGTTATGAAGGAAATCCTAGTGTAGTAAAAATTAAGTCTTTATGAGAATGTTTCCTGGTTCTACATCTGTGGTAAAAGCATCATCTGTTGTGAAACTTAGTAATGGAAAATACAGGCTGGATTACCATGTTTGGCTTTCTCAGTAAGAGGATCCTGCTTACAGGATGTTCAGTGATTGTCAGTGCACAGGGCAGTCTAGCCAAGCAGTGTGAGTCTGAGATTTTTATTTCATTGCCATTGATTTCGTCGCTGTGTCTTGTGTGAAAGAGTACTCTGCCTCCTTATCTGCAAAATAAATCCATTTATGGTTTGTAAAGCTTGATTGCTTAGTCATTGATTTCTATAGTTGGCCTGGTATGGATATTTCAGCCTGATTGCAGAGTACAGTGATAATACTCTGTTTTCTTCCTCATTGATGTAAGGCTGGAAGGGCTTCTATCCCAGTTCTCACTCGGGATCAGATATCACTCCATGGCATACAGAAGGTGATAGGCTGTACTGGTGTCGTCTGTTTCCGTCTCAGTCGCTGTTTTCTTCCTCGGCTCTCACCATCCATCCTACACCAAAAGCACTACTGTGTCTCTGACAGCAGAGGAGGCGATGGTTCCATCTACCCCCATCTCCTGGGGTAACCACTGTCTTCTCTAGAGCTGTTGGCAGGGAGAGTGCTCAGGACGCAGGAGACTTCTTCCCTTATCAGGAGCCTTCTTCCCTTATCTCTGCTGTTTGTCTTCTGGGTCACACGATGCATTGGCTTTGGTGTAGATGTGCCTCACTGGCTGGTCAATACTGGTGTAACCTGCAGTTAGAAAAACAGCCTCTTCTAGAGGCCATTCCAGAATATGCACTGGGGTGTGTTTTCACTTCCCTTCTTGATTTGAACAGTGACATATTTGTGGGTTTTTGGTTTGGTTTTGTGTACGTCTTTTGGTTTGTTTGGGATTTTTTTTCTCCTCGTGAACAGATCTTGTGCAGGGCAGTTTTTAGCACCTGCTAAAAAGTAAAACTTCTCTGTTGTGTGCCTCTGCGTATGCTGTGGTTACCACAAATAACACCAAAAATATTTGAGGGTTGCTGTTCCCTCTTTTGACTACAGAAGCTTGGAAACAGCTGGGGTTTGTTTTTAGGGTGGTTTTGTTTTGTTTTGTTTTCCCCCTAATATCTTCTTGAAATCATCTTTTGCTGCAAAATGGGACTTCAGAATATTTCCCCAGTGGACTTGGAGAATAACAAGTCACTGTAGTCATTGTAACTTTTTCCATTCTAGAGGCTGCTACCATGTCCTTTACCTTTCATCTTAGTTCATGTTTACTCAGTTTCTCCTCTAGTTCCTGTTCCTTGGATTCCTCCCAGTTCTGTCCGTATTTTATCATGGTGTCCCACACGGTCAAGGCTGCTCAAATTGAAGGCTCAGTAGCACCAAATCATTTTGTATAGGTACCAGAGACTTGTTGGGTTTTTCCTCTTCCCATCTTTTGTGGTAGCATTGCACTGTTGACTGCTTTCCAGCTCGTAATCATCAGCTGTATTTTGCAGTGCTACAAGTTTATCTCATGTCTTCATTTCATTTTCCTTCCAAGTTGTAGTTATTTACAGTTTTCTACATACAGTTTCATCTTACAGTTTCTTTTTGTGTTGTTTTGTTTTATTTTTTTCCTTGAAAGAGTGTGGGGTTGTCTAATCTGTCAAGGTAATATTGATTATTTTTCCCCTATATTTTTTTCCTTTGGGTTGTTTGGAAGCCATCTAGTTTAGTGCCATTGTTGTAGTTAATAAATGGACTCTATCACACTTCACAGATCATTTAATGAATGTATTTTAGAAGTGAGTCTGGAATAGTTGACTGAGGGAGGAGGAGGAGGAGAACAGCTCTGGGTCTTGTTTATCGTTCAAGTATTGCAGCTGCCTTTCTTGGCCTTTAAGGAAGCTGGGAAAAGAGCATCCTCAGCAGTTTTACCAGTCAACAAGTTTTGTGCGTAACAAGGTTCTCCTGTTTGTGTCTGGAAGTGGTGTGCCCAGTCCTCTAAGGAAAAAAAAAAAAGCAACCACAAGGCTTCTGAAAATGGGGAAGATAAAGTAAAGGTTGGTTTGTTTTGGTTTCTTTTTTCTGCTATGTATTTTTATGTTGTATTCTCTGGATTTTTTTCTAGGCTTTAAAGCACCTACAACCATGTTTACCTTCCTAGTTGTCAACATCACAATTGTTATTTGCTTGGCTTATACTTGTTTTGGCTGTTTCAAGTACCTGAGCCCACTGAATTATAAGGTAAGCGAGGGGTACCTAACACCTTTCATCTCTATCTAC